>NC_052164.1:618053-738368 GCF_902713615.1 Scyliorhinus canicula
GTGGAGAGACCTCCATTAAACTGGGCAGTTTGCTCAATGACCAACATTGGCACATGGTTGAAATTGAGCGCTATGGGCAAGATGTTAATTTCACGCTTGATGGTCATGTTGAACGTGTACACACTAATGGTGATTTTGATCACCTGGATTTGGATTCTATGGTAAGCTGGTTTTCCATTTGGAGTTCTCACTTGTCGATATACTCTGGCTAAAATTTTCTGTACCGTTGAAAGAGATTCAACTTGGTTACAAATTTAAACATTTCAACAATTTGTGTGTGTGAGAGAGTATGTATGTGAGAGAGTGTGAGACTGTGTGTGTCTGTGTGAGAGAGTGTGTATGTGTGTGTCTGTATGATGTGAGAGAGAGTGGGTGTGTGCGCGCGAGAGATAGAGCGTGCGCGCGAGGGGGAGAGAGAGAGAGAGAGAGTGTGCGCGCGCGCGAGGGGGGAGAGAGAGAGAGAGAGAGAGAGAGTGTGCGCGCGCGCGAGGGGGAGAGAGAGAGAGAGAGAGAGAGTGTGCGCGCGCGCGAGGGGGAGAGAGAGAGAGAGAGAGTGTGCGCACGTGTGCGTGTGTGTGTTAAATGATGCCGCCTTTCCTGCTTGTGTGTCATTGTCCTGGTGAACCGGTCAATCCCGACATGTACAGCTGGTGTACAGCTCACTTACTCACTACTAACCATCTGTCAGTCTAATACAATGAATCTGGCATCACAGGCGATTTGGTGACATCTTGATATTATCACTGGATGAGTGAATCGGTGTCCGAATCCCACGACAATAAGTAGTGGAATTTGAATTCAATTAAAATAAAATCTGGAATTAAAGGTCTAATGATAACCTTAAGAACCTATCTGGTTCACTAATGCCTCCTTCGGTGGCACAATGGTTAGCACTGCTGCCTCACAGTGCCAGGGACCCAGGTTAGCACTGCTGCCTCACAGCGCCAGTAATCCGGGTTCAATTCCAGCCTCGGGTGACTGTGTGGAGTCTGCACGTTCTCCCCGTGTCTGCGTGGGTTTCCTCTGGGTGCTCCGGTTTCCTCCCACAGTCCAAAGATGTGCAGGTTAGGTGTGTTGGCCACGATACATTGCCCCTTAGTATCTATGAATGTACAGGATACGGGGATAGGGCGGGGGAGTGGACCTAGATTGCTCTTTCGGAGGGTCGGTGCAGGTTCGATGAGCTGAATGACCTCCTTCTGCACTGTAGGGATTCTATGGGAAGGAAATCTGTCGTTCTTACCCGGTCTGGCCTACATGTGACTCCAGATCCACAGCAATGTGGTTGACTCTTAAATGCCTCTGAAATAGCCAAACAAGACACTGAGTTGTATCAAAGCTCTGAAAGTTCGAGATTTATTTGAATTTAAATTCTAATTGTGTTAATTTCAGACGTTCTCCATTGAGGCCGACCATTAAGGAGACAGTTTGGTGAAGTAACTCAGGGGATATTAATAAGTTGTACTTATTAAAGATAGGGCGGAACGTGACTGAGGCACTCCACCTCGAGCTTTCCCACCCAGTCTCGGGCACTTGGGCTGGGACTCCCTGTTTCCCGCCTCAAAGATTGGGAATACCGATTGGAAGGAGACTCCCGTGACGGGGCGGAATTGGGATTGGGGCTGGGCTGTGGCTCCGGCAGCAAATCTGTGCCCCCCCCCGGCCCCGCCTGCCATAGCGGGTGTCCCAGTGGACCAATTGGGTTCTCTGACCTGACCCGGCAGGACCCTGCAAAGGGCCCGTTAGATCTAATCTGCATACCATTGACGGGCAGGACACACCATTCCCCAGTCAGGACACACCATTCCCCAGTCAGGTCAGATACTCCAGCATCCCCCCCCCTAGAGTCTGGCTGGCATGAATTGTTGCAAGTCTTGAGGAGCGTGGGCCTGGTGGCCAGCAGCCCAAGGGGTGGAATGGTGGCAAATACCCTCCCAACAATTGCTGCCAAGGTGGGGGGGGGGGGGGGGGGGGGGGTCATGAAGTCCCCCTGACCCCCACCTCATAACAACAGCACCCTTTAAAATGGGCATTCTGATTTCGAGGTGCACACCCTGCCCCTCTCGGGTGCAGCATGGACCCCGGGTGGTCCAATGTCAGGGTACTGGGAGCACCAGTGGGAAGTACGGATTCTCTGGCAGGGACACCTGGTTGGAGAGTACCAGCCTCGATCTCTGTTTCTTTTCTGTAACTTCAGCTTTCCTCTCGACAATGTCACTTGCTGAGTGAAAGCTTCTGTTTACTAACTCATTCCAAACCACAACCCACAGCCTGATCAATGATATTATTGATTTCTAATTGGCCAGAATGAGGCAAGGCTACTTCATAATTGGCTTAAGGGGTGTGTGATCAATCTGTGATTGGTCTAGGTGGGCATGATCAGTTTTTAAGTTTATTTATGTTGTGTCAGGGTCTTTCCAGTTTATTCCTTTATTTCCTCTTTCTTTATTTTTGCCGTTATCATTTTTGATCCTTGGGTGCTTAATGGACATGTGTCTTTAAGGCAAGCAGCAGAGAGAACGAGGCCGACTGCAGCTTTAATGGGACTTTGGAGACTTGAGGTAAATACTGCTGTGGGAGCAGGAGTGATGAACGAGGTAGGTGAGAGATATGCAAGGTTTTGTTCAAGGGGAAGATTACCCCATTTTCATAAACCTATGTAGCCAAACCCAAAACTATTTTAAGGGACACAGGTGCTATGCAAACTCTCTTACTGGAGAGGATTGGGTTTCCCCTCCAGAGAGGTCAATGAGAGCTACAGTATTAGTGAATGGGATAGGTGGAGATTATATTCCTGTTCCATTGTATAAAGTACAATTGGAGTGTGATTTAGTGTCAGGTCCGGCAGTTGTCAGAGTGGTGAAGAAATTCCCAGTGGACGGAGTAGACTTATTTTTGGAGAATGATTTGGCAGCAGTGAACATTGTAGCTTCACCCATGATTATAGAGAGTCCAAGGGAAGTACTGTGGATAGCACATGAGATATCAGTGACAGAGCATGTGGGAATCGGGAAACCAATTGGGCATTAAATGACTCAAAGAAAGAAATGTTGAAAGACATTAATCATTCACCAAATGGCGGTGGCAGTGAATCTGATTCTGCCGATACTGATGAATTTATTTCGACGAGAATGATTCCACCCAGAGGTTTGTCAAAGATAAAATCTGGTAAAGAACCAGATTCTGAGAACTCCAAATACTGAAGGTGACCCTAAGAAGGAGGAATCCAAATCTAATAGTAATGACAGTGATGAAGATTCAGACCAGAGTTCTGAATCAGGTTTTGTTTCTGATTATGAAGTAATGTTAAACAGCTGCTACCGTAATAGATCTGTCACTAACTGATCTTGAACAAATGGCAAGTAGTTCTTCCAAAACTAGGAAAGAAGACAGCTATTCGGTGAAGAAAGTGAACTGGATTTTTCTAAAAGTAAATTTGTCACGGCCACTTGCAGTAAACCCGCTGCCATTCACTTCAAGTGCAAATATTTCTCAGAGCATGCCTGCTTTGAAGGAAAATATACATAATAGCACAGCATCAGTTATTCAAACAAGGACAGCAAGGACTGAAGTGACACCAAGTAAACATCAGATTAACCCACATCCTTTTAAAGGTCCACAGTGCATCTTCTAGGTAATGGAAACAAATAGCAAAGGAGGTGAAATAATTAGTGATAATTAAGGCTGCAGATGGGAATATCAGCCAAACTACCCCCATCCCGACCTGAGCCCCTTCAGCACAGCACAAGCACCCCCGGACCCCACCTCACACTCATATGAATGGTCCCCCTCAGCACCCTAGAGGCAATTGTCAGGAGGGTACACATCACCTTGCCACCCCTCAGTGTGCAATGTGCTAGGAGAAGTCTCCCCAAATATCCTCAGCCTCAAGGACTGAGGGGCCCAGCGCATCTGTGCAAAGGCAAAGCTGAAGCATTCGCAGCAATCTTCAGCAAGTATAGTCGAGTGGATGAACCATCTCCCCCTCCTCCGGAGGTCCCAGCATCACAGATGTCAGTCTTCAGCCAGTAAAATTCACTCTACGTGATATCAAGAAATGGCTGAAGGTACTGGATACGGCAAAGGCTCTGAGCCCTGACAATATCCCAGCAATAGTACTGAAGATTCCAGAACTTGCCGCCCCCCTAGCCAAGCTGTTCCAGTACAGCTACAACACTGACATCTACCCGGCAATGTGGGAAGTTGCCCAGGTGTGTTCTATACACAAGAAACAGGGCAAATCAAACCCAGCCAATTACTGACCCATTGGTCGGGGGATGGGTCGGTAGGCGCCCTTGATGTTTGTGTAGCCGTGGTTAAGGATGGTAGGGCCTCTGGTGGGACAGGAGATGTGTTGGTGGAATTTTGGCAGCACACTCGTGATGTTGGCCTGGTTGAAGTCCCCGGCCACGATGAACAAGGCCTCCGGGTGTTCTGTTTCACTGTTATTTATAGCGGAGGATAATTCATCAAGCGCCTTTGCTGACGCCTGGGGTGGGATGTAGTTTGATTGCAGTTTGCAGGTTGACTATAGTTTGATTTAAAGTTTCCAATTCTTAATTTAAGATGTCCAATTTTTCATATAATTCATTCAGTGCAGAAGGAGTGTCCGTCGAGTCTGAAAGAATCCCTCCCTGGTCCCACTCCCTGGTCCCACTCCCTGGTCCTATTCCCAGAACGCCATCTAACCTACACATCTTTGGACATTAAGGGGCAATTTATCATCGCCAATCCACCAAACCTGCACATCTTTGGACTGTGGTAGGAAACGGCACCGAGAAGAAACCCACGTAGACACGGGGAGAACGTGCAGACTCCGCATGGGCTGTCACCCAAGGCTAGAATCCATGGCGCTGTGAGGCAGCAGTGCTAACCATGTGCTGACCTGAATTTCATTGGGTCCCAAATCTAGGCCTTCCCAAATACCACACTAGTAGAATTCAATTGCAATTTAATTAAAGGTTTAAAATTGCTTCACTCAATAGCTTCTTTACCTTTATTTTAGATATTCTTTGGTGGCTTGATAACCACTGAAAGACTCAGACTGGTCGACAAACCAAACTTCCGAGGCTGTGTGGAGAACATCATGTACAACAATATCAGTGTGATTGACCTGGCGAGAGCACGACATTCACAAACAGAGAGCCTGGTAAGGAACAGTCAGTAAAATCCGACATAAATGAATTTCGGACTCGTCACCGGCTCCTAAATCCATGGCAACTACCTGGTAGAATCGCCCGTCCTGCCAATCATCTTTGTATTTTTGAAAGAACTGATCCTGTTCTGAACCAGTTATCAGATCTGTTAAAGGATATTTGAAAATAGTTTGTAGCAAATATGAAAGATGGGAAATATCAGGAAAAGGGATGTCTGACAGACTAACCCGTTCTCTGGGTCCCCTTTCATTTTGTGTCAATTTGCCACTTTCCATTTCCTTGTGAAACTGTGAAATATTCACGTTAACATTCAGATCTCTTGTACCATAAATAGAAACGATACGGACGGCATACAATTAGTAATTGCAAACACCAAATTAAGCTCAGCAAACTAATAATGAACAGGGGTGGATATAGATCGGGTTGTGTAGGTCAACATTGAGAAATGTGGAGCTTTCTAAAGGTTGAAAATAGTAACATTCTCAGTGAAGTAAATGAAAGGGAGGGGTAGGTGGGTGAAATAGACACACACAGCTGAACACACTCTGACACCAGACAGTGAGTGTGTTACACCTGGACTTGGGATCTACACAACTAAAGCATAACTTGCACACATTAATATTCCAGTCCCTTGGGGCAAAAGCCAGCAATCCATTTGCCACCAGTAGAGCAAGCCAGAAAATAATTAATTGAATTGTCTGTGCATGAAGAGATCACCCAGCCAATCACCCCCTTACTGGAACTTTCATTCTTAACTTTAGGGGCAGTGAAAGGATAATATGAAGCTGCACAATTGTCGAAGAAAGTGCAGTGTTGTGTTCCTTATTCTCAGAAAGTGCACTGAGTATTATCGATTCTGGGCTGAAACTACTGATGACATGGTTATAGGAGAGATTTGGGGAAAAAACATTGCTGTATTCAATAATAATAATAATTGCTTATTGTCACAAGTAGGCTTCAATGAAGTTACTGTGAAAAGCCCCTAGTCGCCACATTCCGGCGCCTGTTTGGGGAGATTGGTACGGGAATTGAACCCGCGCTGCTGACTTGTTCTGAATTACAAGCCAGCCCACTGTGCTCACTGTTCACAGAGATAAAAGCAAATTACTGAGGATACTGGAATCGAAAACAAAAACAGAAGATTCAGATCTCTATGTGCCGCCATCAGCTCCCTTCTCAGCTTTGACCTCTGCCATTAACATTCCCTTTGTCCTGTCCTCCACATCTTTGTCAATCTCCACCAGTTGCCGGCCCCTATCCAGCACCCCCCCCCCCCCCCCCCCCCCCAATAGTATAATCTGGACCCATTCCCGGGATGTGGCATCGCTGGCCAGGTCAGCATTTATTGCCCATCCCTAGTTGCCCTTCAGAAGGTGATGAGCTGCCCCTGAGTGTCGGTCAGGGTGATCCAGACTCGGGCTGTTTGCCCTGTCTCCCTCCACAGAGGCTGTCAGATCTGCTGAGATTGAGTATTTTCTGTTTCTGTTGGATTCACAGAATTGTTATGGGAAATTTATCAGAGTATTTGAAGTTTTTTTTCATGGTAAATAACGACAGATTGTTTTCACCGCTGGTGAATTGGGTCAATATAGGGTTAATATGAGGCAGATATAAAGTGAGAAAGGAAGTTTTTCACATGGTAATTATAAGATGGGATGTATCATCGCACAGCATTGCTGCATTGAGGCAGTGAGAGGCTTTCATGGTTATGCTGTTGGTATAAGTTGGTGTCATTAATCGGTGTTTATCTATTTCTTCACTCAGGGTGATGCAAGATTTCACTGCCCGAGATTCTTCGATAAGGATCGGCCGTATTACCCGATAACCTTCCCAACACCAGCCAGCTTCATTCAGGTACCAGGGCTCCCGATGCAGAACCAACTGTCCGTCAACTTCACTTTCCGATCGTTAGACACGAGTGGCCTGCTTCTTTTCAGCAACTTTTCTGAAGGTGCTGGTTGGCTGGAAATGGGTTTAAGCGAAGGGCAGATCAATATATCGTTCCAACAGACTGGCAAGAAACGGCTGGAGTTTGCTGCAGGTAAAATATTCAGGTTCAACTCCCTCAGCATCCAGCTCTCAATGATGCCCCCCTGTGGTATAGTACAGAGCTGCTTCACCCAGTCTAGTGCACAGCTGAGGGAAGCTGCCTGGTGTAGAATCAGTAATGATGAACGTGAGGGATTATGCAAACCGTCTCCTGATGTTATTTGGTGATGCTTTGGAAAGCGTGTGTTTTTGTGAATGTGAACACGTGTGAGTGTGTTTTGCAAAGGCCCCAGTGACACTCTGTTGAGATGGGAACCTGAATTGTGGGACATTGGCCGAGGTTCCTCTTCTTAGACATTGTAGATACTTCAGGGGACCAGGGATGAAATGGGATGTATTTATGGAAAGATTGTTGTTTTGTTCTGGTACCTGAGGTGGTCAATTATTTAGATTATTTGTTAATGAAAATTTTACACCTCCCCCGTCTGCTGACGATTAATTTTCCGCAAAGAAGTCGATGAACGGTTGCCACCCCCAGGTGAACCCTAACAGTGACCCTCTCAAGGCGAACTTGATTTTCTCCAAACAAAGAAAGCTAGCCATGTCCGATAGCCAGGTCTCCGACTTCGGGGGCTTTGAGTCCCTCCAAGCTAATAGTATCTGTCTCCATGCTACCAGGGATGCTAAGGCCAGAACGTCTGCCTCTTTCTCCTCCTGGGTTCCCGGGTCTTCTGACACCCCGAAAATCGCCACCTCTGGACTCAGCGCCACCCTTGTTTAGATTTTTGACTGAAAGGTGAACTACTGTCTGGTGTACAGTAATTCCGTTATTAGCAGACTAACTCTCCCTTTACTGTGCCAGGTTATAATCTGACCGATGGCCATTGGCACTCTGTACAGCTGCTGGCACGGATGGATTCTGTTGTTGTTGTCATTGATGAGAGGGAGGATTCGCCAGTTCGCATAAACCACGCTTTACGGGTACAAACTGGTGATCAATACTACTTTGGAGGTGGGTGTCAATTTATTTGATCAATTTTTTTACTCCTGTATTTTCTCTAATGTACAGCTTACAGCACAAAGTACCAAGCAGTGACCATCTCCTACAAGAGAGAGAATCTAACCATCTCCCGTTCACACTCAATGGCATCACCATCACTGAATCCCCACCAACAGCATCTTGAGGGTTACCACTGACCAGAAACTGATTGGGACTAGCCCTATATAAAAACAGCAGATTGTAAAAGCTTCTATAGTTCTGTAAAAGGAAAAGATTAGCAAAGACCAATGTGGCCACGGTACAAACAAAGTCGGGGAATTTCTAATGGGGAATAAGGGAATGGCAAAGAAACGAAGCAAATGCTCTGGGCGAGATGGCCTGACCCTTCCCGCTGGTGGTGCAGCCCTATTGCGGGATTGCCGGCAGTCTGGGATACATTGGAACATCCTATTGACAGTGGTGTTGGTCAGAAGGTTTCGCCAGCGGCCAACTCCCAGCCCCAAGGAACACACCACTGAGAGGCCAAAGAATTTTGCCCTTTGT
This sequence comes from Scyliorhinus canicula, assembly GCF_902713615.1. Classification (NCBI taxonomy): domain Eukaryota; kingdom Metazoa; phylum Chordata; class Chondrichthyes; order Carcharhiniformes; family Scyliorhinidae; genus Scyliorhinus; species Scyliorhinus canicula. Next base: position 626,742 of record NC_052164.1, read on the forward strand.
GTCCATCTTCACAGAGTAAAATGCAAAGAAATTCCCCAAAATACTAGAGAACCAGAGAGCAACAATGAGGAACTGATAGAAATGAGAGGAGAAATTAATCTGGTTGAAAATTGATAAATGCCTTGGGGCTTGGCTGAGGGACTGCAGTTCAGCCAAGGCTCACCGATCCGGACCCCCACCATCCCCACCCCCCACCATCCCCACCCCCCACTCACCCCACCACCGCCACTCCAGCCAAGGCTCACCGCTCCGGAGTCCCACCCCCACCATCCCCACCCCCCACCATCCCCACCACTGCCACTCCAGCCAAGGCTCACCGCTCCGGAGTCCCACCCCCACCATCCCCACCCCCCACTCACCCCACCCCCCACTCACCCCACCCCCCACTCACCCCACCACCGCCACTCCAGGGATCCGATGGCACCGTGTGATGAACGGCCATCTCACATGCAGGGATCACCCAGGTGGACGGTGGAAAGTGCTACTGTGGGCAGGAGACAGAAGTTGTCAAACGATGCAGAGCACGAGAGCTCATCGCAGAGCTGGTTGTCAGTACTGAGGGCGTGCCGCATTGGCAGAGGTTCATCATTCCCCCATCCCACAGACTGGCCCAGGGCTATGCAGAAGGGCCCCTCCAGCACGGCCCAGGCACCTGAACCGTACCTTCAGGAGACCGAAGCACTGCTTCATCACACTCCTGGTCGCTGTATGGATGTCATTGTCTCTGCGTCGGTCTGTGGCCTTTGGATAGGCCTCATCAGCCACGACCACAATGGTAAACCCCAGTCACCCAGGAGCTAATGCCCAGCCTGGGGGGGGGGGTCTCAAACATGTCAGGAATCGTTGAGTGTGCCAGGATGAAAGCATCGTGCACACTGCCCGGGTATCGTGCACACTGCCCGGGTATCGTGCACACTGTCCGGGTATCGTGCACACTGCCCGGGTATCGGGGGCGCACTGCCCGGGTATCGGGGGCACACTGCCCGGGTATCGGGCGCACTGCCCGGGTATCGGGCGCACTGCCCGGGTATCGGGCGCACTGCCCGGGTATCGGGGGCGCACTGCCCGGGTATCGGGCGCAGTTGTGTACGACGTGCAGCTGATGGTCACATATCAGCTGCACATTCATCGAATAGAACCTCTTTCGGTTTGAGTATTGCGGCCTGTCATCTGCAGGTGCTCGTCGGGCGACATGCATCCTGTCGATCACCCCCTGGACCCAGCATGGCGGTGAATACTGGTGGGCTCGGTCCACGTTTAAATGGATGTATTGTGCTGAATGAGCATACATTCCGTGACACCGCGGATACACTTGTGCACCGATCTCTGCAGAACCAGGGGCTAAGGTGACTGGTCTGTGGGGTGCGTAGCAGGCTGCGGCAAAGGCAGTCTGTGCCTGGACATCGCCCCAGTCCCCTGGGAGATCATCTCGTTTCCCCCCCCCCCACCCAGCCCACCCAGCCCATCCAGCCTGGCCAGTGTCAGATTCAGCAGCCCACAGTCCTACCTCCTCTCTCCCTCAGCCGTGACGCTTGCTTCTCGATTTTTAAAAGCACAAGTGAACCTCGGTGTTGGGAATATTCCCGGGTGGAGGAGGAGAAACGTGGAGGCTCTGGAGAATACCGGGCCGGACTCTCAGATGTAAAGGGTGTTTACTGTACGTGCGGAGTGGAAAGCATTGACGCTGCTGTCGAGGCAACGAAGAATTGCGATTTGGCGTGAATCTGGCGCCCGCCACTATTTTGGCGTCAAAACCGTATCTCCGCCCAATCACGTTTTCCAATTCCAGCGTCAGCTGACGGAGAATCCCGCGCAGAATGTTTTAGCCGCAACCACTTCCTATGGTCTATATCTCAGCCGTAAATATACACAGCGACTCTGCTCCCACAGCTCTCTGCGGTACGGAGCTTCACAAACTCACAACCCTCAGGGGAGAAATTCCTCCTCACTCTCAAACTGGCTCCTCTTTATTCTGAGATTCTGCCTCTGGTCCAGAACACATGTACAGTAAACACCGTTTGCATATCACTAGCGGGCCTGACCCGGTATTCTCCGGGGCTCCACGATTCTCTGCCTCCGATGGGTCGAGTTCCTGATGGCCCTGGTTCACTTGTGCTTTTAAAAATTGTGAAACTGGCGTTGTGCCCGATGAGGGAGAGAGAGGAGATCGGACACAGAGAGGAGTGACTGTGGGCTGCCGGTCCTGACACCAGGGTGGGGAGGGCCGGGAGTGAGGTGGGCGGACACCCTGCCACGGTCAGGGAGGGGGTGCTGAGCAGGATGGACTCTGACTGAGCTGGGAGACAGTGCGATATATCTGCCAGACCATGGCTCACCAGGCAACTCAGGGGAATGGGGGAGGACACCCGCTCCCAGTGGCCGTCAGATGTCAGTAGTGCTGAACTTTTATGCCACAGGGTATCTTCCAGGCACCCAGTGGGGACCTGTCTGGGATCTCACAGACCTCGGTGCACAGGTGCATCCACACTGTCGTGGAGGCCCTGTATTTCCAGTGTTTGGGGTCAGTTTGTTGGAGATATTCAAGAGGGAGCTGGACGTGGCCCTTGTGGCTATAGTGATCAATGTGAATGGAGTGAAAGCGGGAGTGGGATACTGAATTTACACGATCAGCCATGATATTGAATGGTGGTGCAGACTCGAAGGGCCGCATGGCCTATTTTCTATACTATCTCCCACACTATGGATTCTTTTCTTATGACTTAACCTTTTGTGAGGTACCTTGTTGAATGCCTTCTGCAAGCCCAACTACATCACATCTACTGGTTCCCCTCAATTCACTCTGGTTGAGACTTCCTCAAAAAACTGTAATAAATAAGTCAGACGTTATTTCTGAAGCCATGCAGACTCTGCTCGATTAGATTGTGATTTTCCAAATGTGCTGCTATTACTTCCTAAATAATTGATTCCAACATTTTTTCCAATAATAGATTCATAGAATTTATAGTGCAGAAGGAGGCCATTCGGCCCATTGAGTCTGCACCGGCCCTTGGAAAGACCACCCCACCTAAGCCCATGCCTCCACCCTATCCCCGTAACCCACTAACTCCACCTAACCTTTTTTTTTGGCACTACGGGCAATTTAGCATGGCCAATCCACCTAACCTGCACATCATTGGACTGTGGGAGGAAACCGGAGCACCCGGAGGAAACCCACGCAGACACAGGGAGAATGTGCAGACTCCGCACAGACAGTGACCCAAGCCGGGAATTGAACCTGGGACCCTGGAGTTATGAAGCAACAGTGGTAACTCTCTGTGATACCGTGCTGTCCAATAATAGATGTTAGGCTAATCGGTGTATATGTACCTGGTTTTTTTGCCTCCCCTTTTTGAAAGGGGGTGTCACTTTGGCAGTTTTCCAATCCTCTGTTACTTCTCCAGAATTCAAGTAAAGGTTTTTGGAAAATTACAACCAATGCATCCACTACATCTGTAGCTAATTCTTTTCGGATCCCAGGATGGAAACCATCAGGGTCAGGGGGACGTATCTGCCATTAGCCCTATTAGTTTGTCTAATACTACTTCTCCAGTGATGGTGATGGTATTTAATTCCTCCCCCGTATTCTTTAGTATTGATGGGATGTTCAAAGTATCTTGCATCGTAAAGACTGATGAAAAATATCTGTTTAACTCCTCTGCCATTTCCTTATTCCCCAAAACTACTCCCCAGATTAATTCTCTAAGGGGCCGATGTTCATTTTGACCTCTCCCTTTTTACATATCTAAAGAAGCTCTGATTGTCAGTTTTTATATTCCTCACTCATTTGCCCTCGTAGTTTACTTTCTCTCTCTCTATTATCTTTTTAGCCCTCCTTTGTTGGATTCTGAATTTATTCCAGTCTTCGGGGCTATCACTGACCTTTTTGGCTCCTTCTCTGCTTTTTCTTTCAACTTTAATACTCTCGTTAACTTCCTTAGTTAGCCATTGTTGGTTTATCCCTCTGTAGAATCTTTCCTCCATATTGGGTTATAATTTTGGAGAATCATGAATTACCTCTTTAAAGGGCAGCACGATGGCCTAGTGGTTAGCACTGGGACTGCGGCGCTGTGGACCCAGGTTCGATCCCGGCTCTGGGTCACTGTCCGTGTGGAGTTTGCACATTCTCCCCGTGTCTGCGTGGGTTTCACACCCACAACCCAAAGATGTGCAGGGTAGGTGGATTGGCCATGCTAAATTGCCCCATAATTGGAAAACAAAAATTGGGTACCCTAAATTTAAAAAAAAGTCACCTATAATTATTGCTCCATTCTTTTCACTTCTATTGTTTATTGATTTATATCCTTTCTACAGTTTGGCCAACTCTCCTTGTTTGCTCTGTTATTCTGGCAAATTCAGTAAGAAGTCTTACAACACCAGGTTAAAGTCCAACATGTTAAAGTCCAGCACGGTAGCATTGTGGATAGCACAATCGCTTCACAGCTCCAGGGTCCCAGGTTCGATTCCCGGCTTGGGTCACTGTCTGTGTGGAGTCTGCACATCCTCCCCGTGTGTGCGTGGGTTTCCTCCGGGTGCTCCGGTTTCCTCCCACAGTCCAAAGATGTGCAGGTTAGGTGGGTTGGCCATGATAAATTGCCCTTGGTGTCCAAAATTGCCCTTAGTGTTGGGTGGGGTTACTGGGTTATGGGGATAGAGTGGAGGTGTTGACCTTGGGTAGGGTGCTCTTTCCAAGAGCCGGTGCAGACTCGATGGGCTGAATGGCCTCCTTCTGCACTGTAAATTCTATGAAATTCTATGTTTGTTTCAAACACTAGCTTTCGGAGCACTGCTCCTTCCTCAGGTGAATCTTACTGTGCTCACCCCAGTCCAACGCCAGCATCTCCACATTCTGGCAAATTATCATTATTTAGGCTTCACAATATCTTCTTCATTTTCATTTCTTTCTGACATTATTCTTTATCTCTGGTGTTCATGATTCTTGACCCAGCCACTTATTTTTTAGCCATATGTATTCTGCTCTTAAAATCAGCCTTTCATTGAAAATTGAGCCTTTCTTCTGTCTCTGTAAACGCTAACACACACCCTCACTTTCTACCCTGACTGTGCACAGGCTGTCCCTCCAGTGTGCGGAACTTGGGCTGTTTCTCCAATGTGAGTGTGTTCCATGGTTGCATGCAGCGGATCCACGTGGACAATTATCTTGTGGATTTGGAGCTAGTAAAACAACGCAAACTAGGAAGATATGCAGAAATGCTGTTTAACACATGTGGGATAACAGACAGGTTGGTGAATTATAAAATTCAAAACAAATTGAAACTGCTAAACCAGGTCAGTGACCCTCATCCCGAATAAGGGCAGCACGGTAGCACAGTGGTTAGCACTGTTGCTTCACAGCTCCAGGATCCCAGGTTTGATTCCCGGCTTGGGTCACTGTCTGTGCGGAGTCTGCACGTTCTCCCCGTGTCTGTGTGGGTTTCCTCCGGCTGCTCCGGTTTCCGCTCACAAGCCCCGAAAGACATGCTGTTAGGTGAATTGGACATTCTGAATTCTCCCTCTGTGTACCCGAACAGGCGCCAGAATGTGGCAAGTCGGGGATTTTCACAGTAACTTCATTGCAGTGTTAATGTTAGCCTATTGTGACAATAAAGATTACTTTAAACTGTGATTCTGTAGTTACACAATGAGTGATCCTCACCCTGAATAAAAAGTAACCCTGTCCAGTTAGTGAGTGATCCTTACCCTGAATAAACAGCGACTGTACAGTTACACAGTGAGTGATCCTCACCCTGAATAAACAGTGACTCTGTACAGTTACACAGTGAGTGATCCTCACCCTGAATAAACAGTGACTCTGTACAGTTCCACAGGGAGTGATCCTCACCCTGAATAAACAGTGACTCTGTACAGTTACACAGGGAGTGATCCTCACCCTGAATAAACAGTGACTCTGTCCAGTTACACAGTGAGTGATCCTTACCCTGAATAAACAGTGACTCTGTACAGTTACACAGGGAGTGATCCTCACCCTGAATAAACAGTGACTCTGTACAGTTACACAGGGAGTGATCCTCACCCTGAATAAACAGTGACTGTACAGTTACACAGTGAGTGATCCTTACCCTGAATAAACAGTGACTCTGTACAGTTACACAGGGAGTGATCCTCACCCTGAATAAACAGTGACTCTGTACAGTTACACAGGGAGTGATCCTTACCCTGAATAAACAGTGACTCTGTACAGTTACACAGGGAGTGATCCTCACCCTGAATAAACAGCGACTCTGTACAGTTACACAGTGAGTGATCCTTACCCTGAATAAACAGTGACTCTGTACAGTTACACAGTGAGTGATCCTTACCCTGAATAAAGAGTGACTCTGTACAGTTACACAGTGAGTGATCCTCACCCTGCTGAATAAACAGAGACTCTGTACAGTTACACAGTGAGTGATCCTCACCCTGAATAAACAGTGACTCTGTACAGTTACACAGTGAGTGATCCTCACCCTGAATAAACAGCGACTCAGCTTACATAACGTTTTGTTAACAAAATTGTTGTTGGTTGTGAACTGATGGTTTTGTGTCATTCACTGTCTTAATCATGTTATTTTTTCCTTTTTCATGATTGGCAGATGTACCCCAAATTTGTGTGAACATGGAGGAGTCTGTCTGCAGACTTCAGAGAATTTTGTCTGTGATTGTGAGAGGACAGGATATAAAGGACCAACTTGTCACAGCTGTGAGTAATGGCAATAAGCTGGTCTGTGGTAGGAGCTGTGGATGATGAAAACAGTGGAGAGACATAGGAATTTGGAAAATAGGAACAGGGGGAGGCCATTCGGCCCTTCGAGCCTTCTCCGCCATTCATCACGATCAGGGCTGATCATCCAACTCAATAGCCTAATCCTACTTTCCCCCATAGCCTTTGATCCCCTTCACCCCAAGTGTTATATCTAATTGCTTCTTGAATACATACAATGTTTTGGCCTCAACTACTTCCTGTGGTAACGAATTCCACAGACTCACCACTCTCTTAGTGAAGAAATGTCTCCTTATCTCTGTCCTAAATGGTCTACCCCGTATCCTCAGACAGTGATCCGTGGTTATGGATGCACCCACCTTCAGTAACTGGTGTACGAGGAATCCAGGTCCCGCTGCACATTCCCCTCCTAATTTATGACCATTCAGATAATAGTCTGCTGTCTCATTTTTTTTTACAAAAGTGGATATCCTCGGATTTATCCACATTATACTGCGTCGGCCATTCGTTTGCCCACTCACTCAACTTGCCCAAATCACACTGAAGGATCTCTGCATCCTCCTCACAGCTCACCCTCCCACCCAACTTGGTGTCATCTGCAAATTTGGAGATATGACATTTTGTTCCCTGATCTAAATCATTAATATATATTGTGAATAGTTGGGGTCCCAGCACCGATCCCTGTGGTACCCCATTAGTCACTACCTGCCAATTTGAAAAAGACCTGTTAATTCCTACTCTTTGTTTCCTGTCTATCAGCCGGTTTTCTATCCATCTCAATATACCTCCCCCAATCCCATGCTCTTTAATTTTACACGCTAATCTTTTATGTGGGACTTTGTCAAAAGCCTTCTGAAAAGTCCAAATATATCACATCCACTGGCTCCCCCTCGTCAACTCTACTCGTTACATCCTCGAAGAATTCCAGTCAATTTGTCAAGCATGATTTTCCCTTCATAAATCCATGCCGACTCTGTCCAATCCTGTCACTGTTTTCTAAGTGCTCTGCTATAAAATCTTTGAAAGTAGATTCTAGACTTTTTTCCACTATCAATGTCAGGCTGACTGGTCTATAATTCCCTGTTTCACTCTCTACCTCCCTTTCTAAATAGTGGAGTTACATTAGCCACCCTCCAATCTGCAGGAACTGTTCCAGAGTCTATAGAATCCTGGAAGATGACCATCAATGTATCCACTATTTCTAGAGCCACTTCCTTAAGTACTCTGGACTCATCAGGCCCTGGGGATTTATCCGCCTTCAATCCCATTAATTTCCCCAACACCATTTCTCTACTAATATTGATCTCCTTCAGTTCCTCCCTCCCACTAAACTTTCCATCCCCAGCATTTCTGGTATCTGACTGGTGTCCTCCTTTGTGAAGACAGAACCAAAGTATGTATTTAGTTGCTCAGCCATTTCTTTGTCCCCTATTATAAATTCCCCTGTTTCTGGCTGTAAGGGACCTACATTTGTCTTCACCAATCTTTTTCTCTTCATGTACTGAAATAAACTTTTACTGTCAATTTTTATGTTCCCTGCAAGCTTACTCTCGTACTCTATTTTACCCTTCTTAATCAATCATTGGTCCTCCTTTGCTGAATTCTAAACTGCTCCCAATCCCCAGACCTGTTGTTTTTCTTGGCCAATTTGTATGCTTCTTCCGTGGATCGAATACTATCTCTAATTTCCCTTGCAAGCCATGGATTGGCACCTTTCCAGCTTAAATTTTGTGCCAGATTGGTGTTATGGACCAGGGTTTAGAAAACTCCAAAGTATATCATGGAGTTCACCTGACCTACAACAGTTTATTGATTTTGGTTACAATCAGCACAATGGCCGTGCCTTTCAGATGTTATTCAACAGAGGCCTGAAGCATTTTAAATCAAAAACAAACTTTATTCAACAAATTTAGTTAATATTTTTATAAACACACAATACGCATTTCATCAACAACAAACATAAATACCCCACACAGCTACAATAATCTATGTATAACCCTTAATAAATTCCCCCCTTTAACTGTTCCAATTTAATAACAAGATCCCATAAACCAGAAACCCCTATTCAAAGGTGTGACCCAGTACACGGCACTCAACGCCTGGTCTGGATGCTCCTGTTTCCTTTCCAAAACAGCAGGTTTTAATTCCTTTCAGAAAACAGTTATTTCTTTTCAAGTTATCAAGCAGTCTGAAAACAGCTTTGAAACTGAAGACAGAGAGACACTCCAAGATACTTCTCCGTCTGAATACAGCAGCCAAATATGAAAACGAAAGCAAAAACTCAGAGCCACAAACAAGCCCAAACCAAATCGAAAGTAAAACCGACTTCCAGAGCCACAGCCCAGCTCCACCCACACAATGACATCACTGAAACCATGTGATAAGACAAAAACATTTCTTAAAGGGACACTCCCACGTCATAGGAATAAACAATTGTTTAACCATGCACTCCTTGAAAAGCTCCAGAGGGAGCTTTACTCTGTTTCTAACCCCATGCTGTACCTGTCCTGTGAGTGTTTGATGGGGACAGTGTAGAGGGAGCTTTACTCTGTATCTAACCCCGTGCTGTACCTGTCCTGTGAGTGTTTGATGGGGACAGTGTAGAGGGAGCTTTACTCTGTATCTAACCCCGTGCTGTACCTGTCCTGGGAGTGTTTGATGGGTACAGTGTAGAGGGAGCTTTACTCTTGTTTCTAACCCCATGCTGCATCTGTGAGTGTTTGATGGGGACAGTGTAGAGGGAGCTTTACTCTGTATCTAACCCCGTGCTGTACCTGTCCTGGGAGTGTTTGATGGGGACAGTGTCGAGGGAGCTTTACTCTGTATCTAACCCCGTGCTGTACCTGTCCTGGGAGTGTTTGATGGGGACAGTGTATAAGAACATAAGAACTAGGAGCAGGAGTAGGCCATCTGGCCCCTCGAGCCTGCTCCGCCATTCAATTAGATCATGGCTGATCTTTTGTAGACTCAGCTCCACTTTCCGGCCCGAACACCATAACCCTTAATCCCTTTATTCTTCAAAAAACTATCTATCTTTACCTTAAAAACATGTAATGAAGGAGCCTCAACTGCTTCACTGGGCAAGGAATTCCATAGATTCACAACCCTTTGGGTGAAGAAGTTCCTCCTAAACTCAGTCCTAAATCTACTTCCCTTTATTTTGAGGCTATGTCCCCTAGTTCTGCTGTCACCCGCCAGTGGAAACAACCTGCCCGCATCTATCCTATCTATTCCCTTCATAATTTTAAATGTTTCTATAAGATCCCCCCTCATCCTTCTAAATTCCAACGAGTACAGTCCCAGTCTACTCAACCTCTCCTCATAATCCAATCCCTTCAGCTCTGGGATTAACCTAGTGAATCTCCTCTGCACACCCTCCAGCGCCAGTACGTCCTTTCTCAAGTAAGGAGACCAAAACTGAACACAATACTCCAGGTGTGGCCGCACTAACACCTTATACAATTGCAACATAACCTCCCTAGTCTTAAACTCCATCCCTCTAGCAATGAAGGACAAAATTCCATTTGCCTTCTTAATCACCTGTTGCACTTGTAAACCAACCTTCTGTGACTCATGCACTAGCACACCCAAGTCTCTCTGAACAGCGGAATGCTTTAATATTTTATTGTTTAAATAATAATCCTGTTTGCTGTTATTCCTACCAAAATGGATAACCTCACATTTGTCAACATTGTATTCCATCTGCCAGACCCGAGCCCATTCACTTAACCTATCCAAATCCCTCTGCAGACTTCCAGTATCCTCTGCACTTTTCGCTTTACCACTCATCTTAGTGTCATCTGCAAACTTGGACACATTGCCCTTGGTCCCCAACTCCAAATCATCTATGTAAATTGTGAACAATTGTGGGCCCAACACGGATCCCTGAGGGACACCACTAGCTACTGATTGCCAACCAGAGAAACACCCATTTATCCCAACTCTTTGCTTTCTATTAATTAACCAATCCTCTATCCATGCTACTACTTTACCCTTAATGCCATGCATCTTTATCTTATGCAGCAACCTTTTGTGTGGCACCTTGTCAAAGGCTTTCTGGAAATCCAGATATACCACATCCATCGGCTCCCCGTTATCTACTGCACTGGTAATGTCCTCAAAAAATTCCACTAAATTAGTTAGGCATGACCTGCCTTTTACGAACCCATGCTGCGTCTGCCCAATGGGACAATTTCTATCCAGATGCCTCGCTATTTCTTCCTTGGTGATAGATTCCAGCATCTTCCCTATTACCGAAGTTAAGCTCACTGGCCTATAATTTCCTGCTTTCTGCCTATCTCCTTTTTTAAACAGTGGCGTCACGTGTAGAGGGAACTTTACTTTGTATCTAACCCCGTGCTGTACCTGTCCTGGGAGTGTTTGATGGGGACAGTGTAGAGGGAGCTTTACTCTGTATCTAACCCCTTGCTGTACCTGTCCTGGGAGTGTTTGATGGGGACTTTGTAGAGGGAGTTTTACTCTGTATCTAACTCCATGCTGTACCTGTCCTGGGAGTGTTTGATGGGGACAGTATGAGGGAGCGTTACTCTATATTAACCCCGTGCTGTACCTGTCCTGGGAATGTGTGATGATCTTTACCAAAACAAAATTTTATGGAAAGTGTGAGATTGTGGCTGGGCAGAATGGTGGGGAATACAGTTGCTGTGGTTATGCCTGGAGTGAGTTTGTGACACTCTCTTTTTCTCCTCTTTTATTACTCTATCCCTCAATTCATTGTTCCCGTCTCTCCTCCTTCATCCCACCTTTCCTTCTCATTTTATTTTTTCAATCAATTTCAAGCCCTTTATCCAGAGTCATGTGATGGGTATAGAAAGCTGGGTGTTCGAACATCTGGAAACTACACCATTGACCCTGATGGCAGTGGTCCAGCGAGACCCTTTACTGTTCGCTGCACAATGACAGGTAGTTACTGCTTTCCTCCAGCACCTTCACTGGGCCCATTCTGTTCAGCTAACATCCCAATAACCTGCGTTCCTGTGGGACAGGCACCTCCTACAATAGGAGTCACTGGACCCAGTTTTGGTATCACTGGATCACACTGCACTGTCACCCCAGGGTGCGGTATGACTGGATCATGCTGGGGGTGATGGATTGGGGGGAGTGATGGATTGGGGGGAGTGATGGATTGGGGGGAGTGATGGATTGGGGGGAGTGATGGATTGGGGGGGTTATAGGTTGGGGGGGTGATGGATTCGGAGGTGATGATGGTTTGGGGAGGTCATGGATGGGGGCGGTGATGGTTTGGGGGATTGATGGTTTGGGGGTGTGATGGATTGGGGGTGCTGTTGAATTAGGGGTGTGGGTAAATCTGTGCAGTGGATTGGGGAAATGGAAGGGTGCTGGATTGGATTGGGAGGGTTGTTTTGGGAATATGGTGCTTGAGTGGGGGTGTGGGCGGGGGGGTTTGGTTGCAGGTTTGGGGCAAGGCTCTAGATCAGGAGTGTGTGGTGGTGTCGGAGTGGGTGCTGCGTTGGGGAGTGTAGGTGGTGCTAGATTGAGGTAATAAGCTTGGAACTGATGCAGTGATCCTCTATTGACAGAGCGCAAAGCTTGGACTATTGTCTACCACCTCCAACAATATGAGACTAAAGTTACAGGATCATCTTTGGAGAAACCTTTTGTGGGTCAGATCAAATATTACAACAACACCGAGGAGGAGATCTCTGCAATAACACTGGCTGCTGAGTACTGTGAACAGAGTCTATCCTTCTCCTGCTACAGATCCCGGCTCCTCAATAGTCCAGGTGAGAAATCAGCCGTTACTATTAAACCCAAACTCACCGGGAGAACCTCCTGTAGCTCTGCCCTGCGCCTCATCCCACACAGCATGTCCGGAGCACTGCATCTCCCAGATTCCCGGGCTGCCTCTCCCGGATTCCCCGGCCTGTCTCTCCCGGATTCCCCGGCCTGTCTCTCCCGGATTCCCCGGCGTTCCTCTCCCAGATTCCCCAGCCTGCCTCTCCCAGATTCCCCGGCGTTCCTCTCCCAGATTCCCCCGCCTGCCTCTCCTAGATTCCCCGGCGTTCCTCTCCCGGATTCCCCGGCCTGCCTCTCCCGGATTCCCCAGCCTGTCTCTCCCAGATTCCCCGGCGTTCCTCTCCCGGATTCCCCAGCCTGCCTCTCCCAGATTCCCCGGCGTTCCTCTCCCGGATTCCCCAGCCTGCCTCTCCCGGATTCCCCAGCCTGCCTCTCCCGGATTCCCCAGCGTTCCTCTCCCGGATTCCCCGGCCTGTCTCTCCCGGATTCCCCAGCCTGTCTCTCCCGGATTCCCCAGCCTGCCTCTCCCGGATTCCCCAGCCTGTCTCTCCCGGATTCCCCAGCCTGCCTCTCCCGGATTCCCCAGCCTGCCTCTCCCGGATTCCCCAGCCTGCCTCTCCCGGATTCCCCAGCCTGTCTCTCCCGGATTCCCCGGCCTGCATCTCCCGGATTCCCCTGTCTGCATCTCCCGGATTCCCCAGCCTGTCTCTCCCAGATTCCCAGCCTGCCTCTCCCGGATTCCCCAGCCTGCCTCTCCCGGATTCCCCGGCCTGTCTCTCCCGGATTCCCCAGCCTGCCTCTCCCGGATTCCCCAGCCTGTCTCTCCCAGATTCCCAGCCTGTCTCTCCCGGATTCCCCAGCCTGTCTCTCCCGGATTCCCCGGCCTGTCTCTCCCGGATTCCCCAGCCTGTCTCTCCCGGATTCCCCGGCCTGTCTCTCCCGGATTCCCCGGCCTGCCTCTCCCGGATTCCCCAGCCTGCCTCTCCCGGATTCCCCAGCCTGTCTCTCCCGGATTCCCCGGCCTGTCTCTCCCAGATTCCCCGGCGTTCCTCTCCCAGATTCCCAGCCTGCCTCTCCCAGATTCCCCGGTCCGCCGCTCCCCGGTCCACCTCTCTGATACATCTGCCTCTCTCTGTGATCTCTCCTCTTAGCTGGGCTGCCTTTCTCCTGGTGGCTGGGCAGAGGGTCTGAGAAACATTTCTATTGGGGAGGTGCAAGTCCCGGAAGTCAGAGATGTGCCTGTGGGATGGAGAGAAGCTGCACAGACCCAAAGTATTACTGCAACTGTGATGCAGACTATGGACTGTGGTGAGTTTAGCTGCGTGATTCCTGTCACTGAAAGAAGCTGAACCCGTCCTGTCTATTATTTCATTCTGTTCATTTAAGGATATTGGAAAATGTCTCGCACCCTGCTCCCTGCTCCCATCCAGCCCTGGATCTCTCTCTCTCGCTGTAGAATTAATCTTTCTGTCTTCCACAGGAAATCGGATCAAGGTTTGCTGAAGTATAAGGAAGATTTACCGGTTACTAAAGTTGTTGTTGGCGACACATTTCGTTCGGGCTCTGAGGCCCGGTTTAATGTGGGCCCTTTGCGTTGCTATGGAGATGGTGAGTGTTCGAGGGCCAGCCGGTGGGGAGCGGGTGGTGGACATGAGCAGCAGGTTCCCCAGGTTAAAATGAAGCAGAAAGCTGGAATTGTGAAATAAACACAGAAAAATCTGGAAATATTCAGCAGGTCTGACAGCAGCTGTGGAGAGAGAAACAGAGTCAATGACCTTTCAGCAGATAGGTTCCTGGAGGTGGGCAGGATGGTGGAACACGGTGCATTGGAGGAGGGGAGGGGTGGTTTGAGGAGATGCTGTATTCTGGAGTTGGGAGGGGTTAGGGGGACGAGGAGCTGTGTCTCTTACCCCAAAGGAGATGTGAAGGGGTTGTGTTAGCAATTCTGGAAAGTGTGAAAATAGATAAGTCCCCTGGGCCGGATGGGATTTATCCTAGGATTCTCTGGGAAGCTAGGGAGGAGATTGCTGAGCCTTTGGCTTTGTCTACAGGAATAGTGCCAGAAGACTGGAGGATAGCAAATGTCCCGTTGTTCAAGAAGGGGAGTAGAGACAACCCCGGTAACTATAGACCAGTGAGCCTTACTTATGTTGTGGGCAAAGTCTTGGAATGGTTTATAAGAGATCGGATGTCTGGAAAGGAATAATTTGATTAGAGATAGTCAACATGGTTTTGTGAAGGGTAGGTCGTGCCTCACAAACCTTATTGAGTTCTTCGAGAAGGTGACCAAACAGGTGGATGAGGGTAAAGCAGTTGATGTGGTGTATATGGATTTCAGTAAAGCGTTTGATAAGGTTCCCCACGGTAGGCTATTGCAGAAAATACAGAGGCATGGGATTTAGGGTGATTTAGCAGTTTGGATCAGAAATTGGCTAGCTGATAGAAGACAAAGAGTGGTGGTTGATGGGAAATGCGCTGACTGGTGTCCAGTTACTAGTGGTGTACCACAAGGATCTGTTTTGGGACCGTTGCTGTTTGTCATTTTTATAAATGACCTGGAGGAGGGCGTAGAAGGATGGGTGAGTAAATTTGCAGATGACACTAAAGCCGGTGGAGTTGTGGACAGTGCAGAAGGATGTTATAAGTTACAGAGGGACATAGATCATATGAGGGAAGGCTGAGGGACTTGAGGCTGTTTTCGTTAGAGAGAAGAAGGTTAAGAGGGGACTTAATTGAGGCATACAAGATGATCAGAGGATTAGATAGGGTGGACATTGAGAGCCTTTTTCCTCGGATGGTGATGTCCAGCACGAGGGGACATAGCTTTAAATTGAGGGGAGATAGATATAGGACAGATGTCAGAGGTAGGTTCTTTACTCAGAGAGTAGTAAGGGCGTGGAATGCCCTGCCTGCAACAGTAGTGGACTCGCCAACACTAAGGGCATTTAAATGGTCATTGGATAGACATATGGATGATAAGGGAATAGTGTAGATGGGCTTTAGAGGGGTTTCACAGGTCGGCGCAACATCGAGGGCCGAAGGGCCTGTACTGCGCTGTAATGTTCTCTGTGTCACTGGATTCTGGTGGGGCGGAGGTGGGATGTGACGGGGAAATTGGTGATTTTCTGGTGATAATGATATTTTATTGAAATAGTTGTTTGATGGTCCCCCCCATTGAAATGTTTGCTTTTTGCACAGGGGGTTCCTGGAACACAGCTTCATTTGTTCACGGGAATTATCTAACATTCCCCAGCTTCAATCCAGGCCCGAGTGCTGACATTTCACTCTATTTTAAAACTACATCTTCCTCCGGTGTCTTCCTGGAGAATTCCGGACACTGGCACTTCCTGGAGGATTCCAGATATTCCAGATACAGGAATTTTATCCGGCTCGAACTGAAATGTGAGTTTTATTATTTGAAATTATGGAAGGAGTAAAATAACAATTGAAACATATTTTAAAAAGGTTTCAACCCAAAGTGAGGAATTATTCAAATAATTTAATAAATTCGGGACAGAACTGTGACCAGCTGAAGAGGCAACAATTCAGTTCCGAAGCAAAGTCAACATCTTGACTCCTCAGCTCTGCGTTTCATTGTGATTTGTTAACCAGGTTCCAGCTCCGATCGTCACTCTGGGATTGCGTGATGGTCAGCGCTGTCCCCAGACACAACCACATCCTTGGGTCAGTGTGTGAATTCTGACCCCACCGGTTTGGTGCGTGACCCCTGACCCTTGTGTTCAGTAAGTGACCCTGTTCCCCCCCCCCCCCCCCCCCCCCCGGTGTTTTGCAGCTGAGATGATGGTTGCGTTCTCCTTCAACGTGGGCGATGGGCCAGAGGAGCTGCAGGTGGAGTCTGTCACCCCGCTCAATGATGATGCCTGGCATTTTGTGGAGGTGGAGATGAATGTGAAGTTTGCCCGTTTGCGTGTGGATGAGTTGCCATGGCGAATGAGGGAGGCGCCACCGCAGAGCTACGTTTCACTGAAACTTGAAAAACCGTTGTTTGTTGGTAAGTTTCAAATTCCTCAACTCCGGGTTCCAGTGAGGGGCAAAAATGATGAAGAAAGTTGGGCGCGATTATCCGCAGCCCGATGCCGAAATCGCAGTCGCCGATTGGGTGGAGAATTGATTCCGACGCCGGGAATGGGGTCCGGCGCCGGTTTGCCGCTGGCTTGCGAGTCTCCGCCCCTCCAAAATGGCGTCATTGCCGTTGCGACTCCGTTGGCGCGTCATTGGCAGACCCTCCCATGTTGCTCCGCCCTCGATGGGCCGAGTTCCCGACCGCACGGATGTGTGGCCTCAGTGGTCAGGAACCCGGTGTGGTGCCTGCGGACTGTGTCCAGCGCCTCCACAATCGGCCGGGATCCATGCCACTAGCCCGGGGGGGGCTTCCATGAGAGCTGGGGGGACTGGTGGGGGGTGGTCAGGGGGTGGGCTGTGAGGTCATGGATGGCAGGTTGACTTTGCGCACGGTGGCACCATGTTGTATGGCGCGGCTGCTGCAGGTCGTCGCAGTGCGCATGTGCGGCCTGGGACCCAGCCATTGTCCAGTTGTATTTGGCTTGGGAGCCAGCAGTTTGTACGCCGTTGCCAGCCCCTCACTAGTCCCAGAATTGGTGAGGGGCTGCTGGCAATTTTTTTGCATCGTAAACGCCCACAAATTCTCCGTTGGAGCCGACACTTAGTCGCTGAAATGAAGAACCAATCCTGGAATGTTTTCAACAATGAGGATCAGATTCCAGTCCAAGAGTTCATCGTGAACACTGCAAATATACCTCTTGGTGTGGGTAACAGAAGGCAGAGGCGGAGGGGGAAATTATTATGTTCCTGAAGTGTGGAATTGGCTGGATTTCCTGGTTTGGGATTACCTCCTGCCTGACAAATGGAAGGTATATTCCAGGATAATGGAATTCCCCATTGAGCAGCCAGTCAGTAGAGGAAAGTGACATCGCAGAGTGGGGGCGTTAGTTAACGGAAAATGTGCTCAGATCTGCCACAATTCTCCATCCCAAATGCATTTTACTTCTTACTCATTGCTATATTATTTGGGTTTTTTTGTTGGTTGGGTGGTTAACAGGACATTGAGAGGGTACAAAGCTGTAATGTGATTCCAGCCTGTCTCTGGTCACAATCCAGATGTGATGATATTCCCGCCTTTCTGGCTGAGGCTGTTGGTCTTTTGTGTGATAGGAGCCGCTGAATACAGGCTGGATGCGTTCTTCGGCTGTCTGCGTGGGCTAAAAATGAACGGAGAAATCCTGAACCTGGAACGTGAAGCCAATATGACGGAGGGAGTGAATGCTGGCTGTGTAGGACAGTGCGGCAGTTCCGAGGTGCTGTGTCAGAATGGAGGGAGATGTGTCGAGAGATATAGCACCTACACATGTGACTGCAATTCCAGCGCGTTTGATGGACCATTCTGCAATAAAGGTACCAGCTCCTCAACAAACCCGGCCTCCCCAGTCCCGCCTCCCCAGCCCCGGCCTCCCCAGCCACAGGGCCCCGGCCTCCCCAGCCACAGGCCCCGGCCTCCCCAGCCTCCCCCACGGGGCCCGGTCTCCCCAGCCACAGGCCCCGGCCTCCCCAGCCACAGGCCCCGGCCTCCCCAGCCACAGGCCCCGGCCTCCCCAGCCACAGGCCCCGGCCTCCCCAGCCACAGGCCCCGGCCTCCCCAGCCACAGGCCCCGGCCTCCCCAGCCTCCCCCACGGGGCCCGGTCTCCCCAGCCACAGGCCCCGCCTCCCCAGCCACAGGCCCCGCCTCCCCAGCCACAGGCCCCGCCTCCCCAGCCACAGGCCCCGCCTCCCCAGCCACAGGCCCCGCCTCCCCAGCCACAGGCCCCGCCTCCCCAGCCACAGGCCCCGCCTCCCCAGCCACAGGCCCCACCTCCCCAGCCCCGGGCCCGGCCTCCCCCATGGGGCCCGGCCTCCCCAGCCCCGGCCTCCCCAGCCACGGGGCCCGGCCTCCCCAGCCCCGGGCCCGGCCTCCCCGGGCCCGGCCTCCCCAGCCCCGGGCCCGGCCTCCCCAGCCCCGGGCCCGGCCTCCCCGCCTCCCCAGCCCCCCCAGCCCCCGCCTCCCCAGCCCCCCCCGGCCCCCGCCTCCCCAGCCCCCCCGGGCCCGGCCTCCCCAGCCCCCACGGGCCCGGCCTCCCCAGCCCCCACGGGCCCGGCCTCCCCAGCCCCGGGCCCGGCCTCCCCAGCCCCGGGCCCGGCCTCCCCAGCCTCCCCAGCCACAGGCCCAGCCTCCCCGGCCTCCCCAGCCACAGGCCCAGCCTCCCCGGCCTCCCCAGCCACGGCCTCCCCAGCCACAGGCCCGGCCTCCCTCACGGGCCACGGCCTCCCCAGCCCCAGCCTCCCCAGCCACGGGGCCCAGAGCCACGGGGCCCGGCCTCCCCAGCCACGGGCCTGAGTCATCCTGTGTACAGTATCTTTCACCAGTTTCTCTTCTATCTTCCCCATTCCCCCTCTTGACAATGACACCCACCTCCTGCTCTCTCAACCCTATTCCCAGTAAAATGCTGATCACCCATCCTGCCCCCCACCATGTGGCTAATATTATCTCTCCTCACAAACTGTTTCCGTCTCTTTAAAATTGGCTGTTATTATACCGTTCCTCAAAAAACATTTGACCCCTCAGTCCCGTGTAAACGACCGTCACCATTTCTAATCCCCTCCTTTTCCTACATTACAGGGGAAAAGCACAGGAGAGCGATAGTTATCGGGGACTCTATAGTTAGGGGCACGAATGGGCTCTTCTGTGGATGCAAAAGGCACTCTAGGATGTTATGTTGCCTCCCTGGTATCAGGGCCCAGGATATCTCTGAACAGGCAGGAGACATTCTGAAGGGGAAGGGTGAACAGCCAGAGGTCACAGTACACATCGGTACGAACGACATGCAGGAAGAGTGATGAGGTCCTGCAGATGGAGTTCAGGGAGTTAGGCAGTCAGCTAAAAAGTAGGACGTCTCTGGTTGTAATCTCAGGATTACTCCCTGTGCCAGTGAGGCTAGAAATAGAACAGTGCAGAAGGAGGCCATTCGGCCCATCGAGTCTGCACCGATCAACTTAAGCCCTCACTTCCACCCTATCCCAGAAACCCAATAACCCCTCTGAACCAGGGGCTGGTTTAGCTCACTCGGCTAAATCGCTGGCTTTTAAAGCAGGCCAGCAGCACGGTTTGATTCCCGTACCAGCCTCCCCGGACAGGCGCCGGAATGTGGCCTTTATGGGCAGCACGGTAGCATTGTGGATAGCACAATCGTTTCACAGCTCCAGGGTTCCAGATTCGATTTCGGCTTGGGTCACTGTCTGTGCGGAGTCTGCACATCCTCCCCCTGTGTGCGTGGGTTTCCTCCGGGTGCTCCGGTTTCCTCCCACAGTCCAAAGATGTGCGGGTTAGATGGATTGGCCATGATACATTGCCCCTTAGTGTCCAAAATTGCCCTTAGTGTTGGGTGGGGTTACTGGGTTATGGGGATAGGGTGGAGGTGTTGACCTTGGGTAGGATGCTCTTTCCAGGAGCTGGTGCAGACTCGATGGGCCGAATGGCCTCCTTCTGCACTGTAAATTCTATGATCTATGATCTACTCGTGACAATAAGCGATTTTCATTTCATTTTTCATTTTGGTCACTAAGGGCAATTTAGTATGGCCAATCCAGCTAACCTGCACATCTTGGGATTGTGGGAGGAAATCGACGCAGGATTTAGATGTTTCCGGCGGGATGGAGGGGGATGTAAAAGGGGTGGAGGAGTTGCGCTACTGGTTAGGGAGAATATCACAGCTGTACTACGGGAGGACACCTCAGAGGGCAGCAAGGCTATATGGGTAGAGATCAGGAATAGGAAGGGTGCAGTCACAATGTTGGGCGTTTACTACAGGGCACCTAACAACCAACAGAAGATAGAGGAAAAGATATGTACCCAGATTTTGGAAAGTAGTAAAAGCAACAGGGTTGTTGTGATCGGAGACTTTAACTTCCCCAATATTGACTGGGACTCACTTAGTGCTGGGGGCTTGGATGGGGCAGAGTTTGTAAGGAGCATCCAGGAGGGCGGCTTGAAACAATATGTTGATAGTCCAACTAGTTCAACAATAGGGAAGGGGCCGTACTGGACCTGAACACGGCCACCTAGTCAAGTCACAAGCAAGGTGAGCAGAATACAGTGGGCGTGGCTCAGCGGACAAATGTAAAGTCGTTTTTAGATGCGTTTGGCAGAGTGACTCCAGGCAGCTGCAGCACCGAGATTTCCCCGCCATTCACGGAACTTTACTGAAGCAGCAGGAGACCCCCAGAGCGAGGGAGACCCCCAGAGCAAGGGGACCCCCTGGGGTGAGAGAGACAGGAGACACCTCGAGCAAGTGAGACCCCCCTCCCAAGCGAGGGTGACAGAAGACCCCCAGATGAGGGTGACGGTAGATCTCCCCCCCCCCCCCCCCAGCGAGGGAGATGGGAGACCCCCAGAGCAAGGGAGACCCCCTCCCCCGGCAGGGCGAGGGAGAACCCCTGAGCGAGGGCGACTGGACCAGATGGTTGCAGACTGTCAGTGTAATAAAGTGGAAGGAGGAAAGAGGAGGTTGAGAATCAACTGAAAGAGCTTTTTGAAAATGCCGACCGTCGCCCAGCTACAACAGCTGGTGGTAATTCTGAGCAAAGCACCATCTCCGAGAGGAGGGTGGGGGGGGTGGGGGGAGAGGGGCAGTCATGGTCTTGGAGATGGGAGTTGATGAGAAAAGGGGGGGGTCACTGGGCCTGGAGCACCCCCCCCCCACCCCGTCCCTCCAAGGGTGGGTGTGGGGGGTGCATGGTGGTGAGTGTGGGGGAGGGGTGTGTGTGGGTTTAGGGGTGTGTGTGGGTGTGTATGCTGGGGTGGTGGGTGGGTGTGTGTGTGGGTGTGTATGTGTGGGTGGGTGTGTATGTGTGGGTGGGTGTGTATGTGTGGGTGGGTGTGTATGTGGGGGTGTGTGTGGGGGTGGGGGTGTGTGTGGGGGTGGGTGTGTATGTGGGGGTGGGTGTGTATGTGGGGGTGGGTGGGTGTGTATGTGGGTATGTGGGGGTGGGTGGGTATGTGGGGGTGGGTGAGTATGTGTGGGTATGTGGGGGTGGGTGTGTATGTGGGTATGTGGGGGTGGGTGAGTATGTGTGGGTATGTGGGGGTGGGTGTGTATGTGTGGGTGGGTGTGTATGTGGGGGTGGGTGTGTATGAGGGGGTGGGTGTGTATGTGTGGGTATGTGGGGGTGGGTGTGTATGTGTGGGTATGTGGGGGTGGGTGTGTATGTGGGGTGGGTGTGTATGTGTGGGTATGTGGGGGTGGGTGTGTATGTGTGGGTATGTGGGGGTGGGTGTGTATGTGTGGGTATGTGGGGGTGGGTGTGTATGTGGGGGTGGGTGTGTATGTGTGGGTATGTGGGGGTGGGTGTGTATGTGTGTGTATGTGGGGGTGGGTGTGTATGTGGGGGTGGGTGTGTATGTGGGGGTGGGTGTGTATGTGTATGTATGTGGGGGTGGGTGTGTATGTGGGGGTGGTGTAGGTGGGTGTGTATGTGTGGGTATGTGGGGGTGGGTGTGTATGTGGGGGTGGGTGTGTATGTGTGGGTATGTGGGGGTGGGTGTGTATGTGTGGGTATGTGGGGGTGGGTGTGTATGTGTGGGTATGTGGGGGTGATGGGTGTGTGGATGGCTGATTACTGTGAGTTAAACTTTTGTCCCACCCTCAAAAAACCTCCTTGAATGTTCCTCTCTGAGCTGAATCCTTGCCCTCCTGCCCTCCTGCCCTCCTGCAGTGTCATTGTGCTGAAAAGTGAAACTCTGGTCCTATTGGTGAAGCTTTGGGAAAATCCAATGTTTATCTTCCTCCAGTCCCTTCACATTTGATCAGTTGTAAACAGTTAATGATGTAAAATCTCTGCTGCTCATTCTGATTGTATCTCTCATCTCTCTCTTCCCAGTTATTGGTGGATATTTTGAGCCCGGGACCTATGTACGTTATGGTTTCCAATCACCGTTTCTAGCAGCAGCAAACATCTTTGCCAATATGATGGTTCCACTGAGTCACGATTTTAACTCGACCAGTGAGGAAATTGTCTTCAGTTTCAAAACGTCCCAGCCACCAAGTGTCCTCATGTACATCAGCTCCTACTCCAGAGATTATCTTGCAGTGATTATCAAACATGATGGTAAGCACACACACCAACATGTTAATGCAGCGCACACGCAGTACTGCACCGTACAATGCCAACAATCTGGGGATTACCATTGACCATAAACTGACCCAGCACATAAAACCTGCAGCTACAAGAGCAGGTCAGAGGCTAGAAATCCTGCGGCAAGTAACTCCTGACTCCCCAAAGCCTGTCCACCATCTACAAGGCACAAGTCAGGAGTGTGATGGAATACTCTCCACTTGCCTGGATGAGTGCAGCTCTAACAACACTCCAGAAGCTCCACACCATCCAGGACAAAACAGCCCCGCTTGATTGCTCCCCTTCCACAAACATTCACTCCCTCCACCCCCGACGAACACTGGCAGCCGTGTGTACCATCTACAAGATGCACTGCAGCAACTCACCAAGGTTCCTTAGGCAGCACCTTCCAAACCAACCACCACTACCATCTAGAAGGACAAGGGCATCAGATACCTGGGAACCCCACCACCTGGAGGTTCCCGTCCAAGTCACTCACCACCCTGACTGGGAAATATATCGGCCGTTCCTTCACTGTCGCTGGGGCAACATCCTGGAACTCCCTCCCTAACAGCACAGTGGGTGTACCTGCACGTGAAGGACTGCAGCGGTTTAAGAAGACAACTCACCACCACCTTCTGAAGGACAATTAGGGATGGGGCATAAATGCTGTCCTAACGAGCGACACCCACAGCCTGTGGATGAATTTAGAAATATGCGAGTGCACTGCTCATGTAGCCACACAATTAACCCCATGTACTCCAGTAACACAATTGGAGACACAAGTTTACACAATCAGACATGTACTCACATGTTAATATTTGCATTAATACTCAGGTGAATTAACACAATTTAATGAATTTTGTCTTTTCTGATTTTTTTTGCTCATTCAATTGATGTGAAGGATTATGGGTCACAGTGAAAAAGTGACCAATCAGGCACAGTTAAAATGGTTCCAATGACAGGTATACGGCAAGACTTCTCCTCTCGAGAGAATGAATGTGGCTGAATTAGAGAATTGGTTACTACCTCTGGCAGCCCTGAGCTCCAGCTGACAGTGTGTGGCCTCCATTTCTCGTCTCTCAATCAGGTTGGAATGCAGCCACAGTGAGTGAGGAGGGATCGGAAATCACAGCAACACACAATGCAGAGAGGCCCCTTCGGCCCATCGAGTCCGCACCGACGCATGATAAACACCTGACCTACCAATGCAACCCCATTTGCCCGCCCATAGCCTTGAATTTTATGACGTGCCAAGTCAAGGAATGTTGCCATTTACATTTATTGCAAATAGTATGGAAGGTAAAAGTAGGAATATTTTGCTGCAGTTGTACAGGGCGAGTCCACAATGGGTGCTTTGGGTATAAATGTATCAGAAATTCAGAGAAGGTTCACGCCACTGATTCTTGGGATTAGGGGGGTTAATTTATGAGGAACGGTTGGATAGGTTGGGCCTGTATCTACTGGAGTTTGGAAGACAGAGAGATCATCTTATTGAAACATGTAAGATCCTGAAGGAATTTGACAGGGTGGATTCTGAGAGGACGTTTCCC
Source organism: Scyliorhinus canicula (assembly GCF_902713615.1). Taxonomy (NCBI): domain Eukaryota; kingdom Metazoa; phylum Chordata; class Chondrichthyes; order Carcharhiniformes; family Scyliorhinidae; genus Scyliorhinus; species Scyliorhinus canicula. Next base: position 650,974 of record NC_052164.1, read on the forward strand.
CTTCTGAGAGCGACTCAAACATCCAAATATATAAAATAGGAGCTGAAGCAAGCTATTCGGCCCCCGAGCCTCCTTCGCCATTCATTAAGGTTATTGCTGATGTGTTGTGTTTCTAACTCCATGTCCCCATTAAGCCCAATAACCTTTGATTCTCTTACCTAACACGAATATCTACCTCCGCCTGAAAAATATTCAATGCCCCACCTGCATGACTGCCTGAGGCAGAGAGTCTGAGAGAAGAAATTCTCCATCTCTGTCCGAATAGATAAAACTTTGCCCCCTATTTCTGGACACACTCGCAGGAGGAAACATCTTTTCCACATCCCTCTTGTCAAGAGCATTCAGGACCATATACTCTCCAATCAGGTCATTCCTCACTCTCCTCCTAAACTCCAGTAGAAACAAGCCTAGTCTGGCCAGCCTTTCCAAGACAAGCTGCTCGTTCCAGGTATCAGTCTAGTAACTTCCTCCAACACATTGACATCCTTTCTCAAATAAGGAGACTAAAACTGCTGACCGTATTCCCAATGTAGTCTGACCAAGTCCTGTACAATGAAAAATATGGATTCTCCGCCCCACCGCACCAGATTTCTGTTTCACCGGCTGGTCAATGGGGTTTCCCAACGTGGGGCAGCCTCACGCCATCGGGAAACCCCCGGGCTACTGGCAAAACGGAGCATCCCAACGGCAGAGAATCCAGCCAAATATTATTACTTTTATATTTAATCCCTCTTGTAGGGGCTGGTCTAGCACAGTGGATTAAGACAGCTGGCTTGTAATGCAGAACAAGACCAGCAGTGTGGGTTCAATTCCCGTTCCAGCCTCCCCAAACAGGCACCGGAATGTGGCGACTAGGGACTTTACACAGTAACTTCATTGAAGCCTACTTGTGACAATAAGCGATTATTATTATAATAAAGGGCAGCTTTCCATTAACAGTCTTTTTTTTTAACAAACAATTTTATTGAGGTATTTTAGGCATATTGAAAAAGTGACATTGTACAGTACAAAAAAAAGTCAAGACACAAATTAAAAATTAAACATAGTGCAAACCACGGCTCTGTTCATGCATGGACCTGCCTCAATATCCCCCTACTCTACTCTAGCCCCCCCCCCCCCCGCCCCCTAACGCTTACTCTTTTGCGAAGAAGTCAATAAATGGCTGCCACCTTCGGGCGAACCCTAGTAGCGAACCTCTCAAGGCGAACTTGACTTTTCCCCCCCCATCCTCACAATCCCTGCCCTCCTCCGCAGTCGATACCCCCCGTCCATGTTCCATGGGGCAAATTGGTGGTTGCCGCAGATTGGGGTCCACACCGATGCTCTTGCCTCCCCTGCATGCCTCCTCCACTGGCCCCAGATCCGAAGAGCTGCCACCACTATCGGGCTGGTGGAGTACCGCGCCGGCGGAAGCGGCAGAGGCGCCGTGACCAGGGCTGCTAAGCTAGTGCCCCTGCACGAAGCTGCCTCCATCCGCTCCCAAACCGACCCCGTACCCACCATCCATTTCCTTATCATCGCTATGTTGGCTGCCCAGTTATAGTTGCTGAAGTTCAGCAACGCCAGCCCCCCTTCTCCTCTGTTCCTTTCAAGCATCACCCTCTTTACCCGCTGGGACTTCCCTGCCCATACAAATCCCAGAATAATTTTATTCAGCCTCTTAAAGAAGGATCTCGGGATAAAGATGGGGAGACACTGAAAAACAAACAAGAACCGCGGGAGAATCATCATCTTAACAGTCTGCACCCTCCCCGCCAATGACAGCGGGAGCGCATCCCACCTCCGAACCTCCTCCCTCACTCGTTCCACCAGTCGGGACAGGTTGAGCTTATGCAACCTGCCCCAGTCCCGTGCCACCTGAATCCCCAAATATCGGAAACTCTCCCCCACTCCCCTGACCGGCAACCCCTTCATCCTACTCTCCTGCCCCCTCGCCTGAATTACAAACAACTCGCTCTTAGCCTTGTTCAGTTTGTATCCGGAGAACCGGCCAAATTCCCTCAGGGTTGCCATAATGTCCAAAGATGTGCAGGTTGGGTGGATTGGCCATGACAAATTGTCCAAAATTCTATGATTAACCTAGGACAAAAGTTCGGCGCAACATCGTGGGCCGAAGGGCCTGTTCTGTGCTGTATTTCTCTATAATCTCTATAATACCGTCCATCCCCACCATTGGGTCCGATACATATAACAGCAGATCATCCGCGTGGAACGAGACTCTATGTTCCACTCCCCCCCCGGACCAGCCCCTAGAAGCTCTCAGTGCAATTGCCAGCGGCTCTATGGTCAGCGCAAACACAGTGGGGAGAGAGGGCAGCCCTGTCTTGTCCCACGGTGCAGTCTAAAGTAGTCCGATATTGTCCTGTTCGTCCTTACACTCGCCTCCGGGGCCTGATACAATAGCCTAACACAGTCGATGAACCCTGCCCCAAACCCAAACTGTCCTAGTACCTCCCACAGATAATCCCACTCGACCTGGTCAAAAGCCTTTTCAGCATCCACGGCTACCACTATCTCACTATTTTCACTATCCATGGCTACCTCCCTACTCTCCAGGGGCACCATAATCACGTTGAGAAGCCTTCTTATGTTGGCCACCAGCTGCCTCCCCTTTACAAACCCGGTTTGGTCCTCCACAGTTACATCCGGTACACAGTCCTCAATTCTGGTCGCCAAAATCTTGGCCAGTAACTTGGCGTCTATGTTAATCAAGGAGATCGGCCTGTATGACCCACAGGCCTCCGGGTCCTTATCCCATTTCAGAATGAGCGAGATGGTGGCCTGCGACATCATTGAGGGTAAACTCCCTCTGTCTCTTGCCTCGTTAAAGACCCTGACCAGCACCGGTCCCACTATCCCGGCAAATGTTTTGTAAAACCCCACCGGATACCCGTCCGACCCCGGGGCTTTACCCAACTGCATGACCTTCAGGCCCCCAAATACCTCTTCGATCCTGACCAGGGCCCCAGTCCATTCACCAACCCCCTCCCCACTCTTGGGAAGGTCAGTCCATCCAGGAATCGCCTCAACCCTCCCGGTCCACCGGGTGGTTCCGTGTACAGCTTCCTATAAAAGTCCCTAAAGACCTTGTTCAGCCCTGCTGGATCACCCATTAGATTGCCTTCCCCATCCCCTCCCGATTTCCCTCGCCGCTTCCCTCTTCCTCAGTTGTTGCGCAAGCATTCTTCTGGCCTTCTCCCCATGCTCCTAAATTGCGCCTTTTACCTCTCTAAGCTGCTCTACAGCCTTCCCTGTAGTCAGCACCCCAAACTCGGCCTGCAGCCTCTGTCGTTTCCTGAGTAACTCTGGCCTCGGGGATTCCGTGTAACTCCGTCCGTCCGTAGAATCGCCTTAATCAGTCGGTCCGTCTCTGCCCTATCTGTCCTGTCCCTGTACGCCCGGATTGAAATCAGCTCCCCTCTCACCACTGCCTTCAGTGCCTCCCAGAGCACCGCTACCGAGACTTCTCCAGTATCGTTCACCTGCAGGTAATTCTGCATGCATTTCCTCAGCCTCTCACACACCGCCTCGTCCGCGAGTAATCCAACTTCCAGCCTCCACGGTGGGCGCTGAAAGCTGTCCTTACAAAACTGCAGGTCTACCCAGTGCAGAGCAGGGTCCGACATGGCAATTGCCGAACATTCTGCCCCCACCATCCCGGCCAGCAGGTCCCTACTCACCACAAAGTAGTCAATTCGGGAATACATCTTGTGGACTTGGGAGTAATACGAGAACTCCTTCACCGTCGGCCGGCTAAATCTCCACGGATCTGCTGCCCCCCCCAGTTGCTCCATGAACCCTCTCGGTTCCTTTGCCATCGCTGACAACCTGCCCGTTCTTGAGCATGACCGGTCCAGGCTCGGGTCCAGGACTGTATTAAAGTCCCCGCCCATGATCAACTTACGTGAGTCCAAGTCGGGGATCTTCCCTAGCATCCTCCTAATAAAATCCACATCGTCCCAATTAGGGGCATACACACTGACCAGGACTACTCTCACCCCTTCGAGCTTACCCCTCACCATAACGAACCTGCCACCCCCCTCCACGACTGTGCCCCCCGCCTCAAATTGTGCCTTTTATTAATCAGGATCGCAACCCCCCCTCGTCTTAGAATCAAGTCCCGAATGAAAGACCTGACTGACCCAGCCCTTCATTAACCTAACTCTGTCTGCCACTTTCAGGTGGGTCTCCTGCAGCATGACTATGTCCGCCTTCAGAACCTGCAAATGCGCAAACACTCGCGCCCTCTTCACTGGCCCGTTTAACCCTCTAACATTCCAGGTGACCAGCCTGGTTAGGGGGCACTCCCCCCCCCCCCCCCCTTTGCCGATCAGCCATCCCCTTTCCTTGGCCAGCCCCCCAGCCATGTGTTGCGCTTCCTCTGACCCGCTTCCTGGCCGGCTCCACCCATGACCTCCTCACTGTTACCATGCCCAGTTTCCATCCCCGTCAGCAGAACAACTCCCCCCTCCCCCCCCCTAGCAACTCCATCCTATCACCTAACCCCTGCTCTAATCTAACTCTATATGGACACCCCCCCACCTCGGCTCCCGTTGACTAGCTGCACTCAGCTAGCCTGGAGCTCCCAGCCTCGGCGCCAGCCCGTCTCCCACCCATTGTTCCCAGTCACCCCGACCCCCGACCCCTCCACACCACTTCCCCAGATCAGCCCTACTTAAGCTAACACTCTATACAAATTATAAACAGCCCCCACAATAGCACATTTCAAGTCAAACAAGAACAAAAAGAGATAAGAAATAACAGGCACTCTTCAGTCCTTCCCAGACAGACACAGAAAAAGATTGCGCAAAGTTCCCCTGAAGCATCCATTTTAACCCAACCCTTTTAACTGTTTTCTTTATTAATTCCCCCCCAGCCAAACTCCAACTAAGCAAAGAGCCCAAACAGAAAACATTCAGGAAAACCACGCAAAAACAAGAAAAAAAAGATACATCCCAAAACGAGAGAGACACCACATATACTTAAAAGCTCTAACATGAGTCCAAACGCCCTCAGCTCAGGGCCAGCCGTGGCTTCTTAACGAAGTCCATCGCCTCTTCGGGTTCCTCAAAATAGTGGTGCTGACCCTTAAACATAACCCACAGTCGCGCCGGAAAAAGCAGCCCTTTCACCTTGTTATTATACAGTATCTCCTTCACCTGCCTGTAGCCTCCCCTCCTCCTGGCCACCTCCGCACTCAAATCTTGGTCCACACGCAGGGTGGTATTGCCCCAAATACAGCTTTGTGTGCTCTTTGCCCATTGCAGCACCCGTTCCTTGTCCAGGTACCTGTGAAAGCGTACCCCCATCGCTCGTGGGGGACCCCCTTGTCGTGGCTGCCTCACACCGCCTGTCCACCACCGGCGGGTGTGGGAACACCTCGTTCCTCAGCAACTTCTGAAACATACCCTCCACAAATCCAGCAGCGTCTAGCCCCTCTGCCCCCTCCGGGAGGCCCACGATTCTCACGTTCTGCCGGTGAGACCTGTTGTCCAGGTCCTCCAGCCTTTCCAGAAGCACTTTTTGCTGGTCCCTCAGACTCCGAATCTCCACATCCGCCACCATTTGAAAGTCAGCCTGCTCCTCCACTGACTTCTCCAACTGCTGGAGCTTCTCAGCCTGATCATCCAGCCTTTTCCCATCCGATCAATCGACTTCTGAAGTGGCTCCAAGTTGTCACGCTTCAGAGCCAAAAGGCCCTCCTGCATAGTCTGCAGCAGCTGCTGCATTGTGGGCTGGGCTGTCGGCTCCTTGCCCTGAACACCAGCCATGCTGGTCTCTCTCACAGCCTCCACTGTGCCCTTACTCCACCACTTCTGCTGCTGTTTACGGTCCCTCCGGCTTCTTACGTCCATACAATTCTGTATGGGTCCTGTGCCTGAGCACCATCGCTTTCCAGTTCCGCGCTCAAAAGCGCAAAAAAAAAGTCAGGGGAAAAGGTCCAAAAGTCCGACTGAAACGGGGGCCACCAAATGTGCGACCTACTCCCTCATAGCCGCCACCGGAAGTCCCATTAACAATCTTAATTACTCACTGCACCGGCACACTAACGTTTTGTGACTGATGCTTGAGAACACCCAGATCCCTCTGCACCACATGTTGTGTGCACTCAGGGACACGGTTTAAAAATAGGAGATCTCCCATTTGAGTCTGAGATGAGGAGAATTTCTTTGTCAGGGTTATCAGACTGTGAAGCTCTTTCCCAGAGAGCTGTGCAGGCTGGCTCATTGATTCAAAGACAGGAAAGTAGAATTAAGGCAACATTCGATCAGCCAATGGCAGAGCAGATTAGAGGGGCTGAGTGGCCTTCTCACAATTCACACAACCTGAACTCCAGTCACAGTTGGATGTTTTTGATCGGCAGATTCTGGGTGAAGTTATTACCTTGGCAGCCGTTCTCCGCTCGTTATTTTCTTATTTATTGTTTACGGTGTATTGGGGCCACCCCACCCCACTGGCAGCCTACCGGCAGGAATGTACATCCGGCGGGAATGTACATCCGGCGGGAATGTACATCCGGCGGGAATGTACATCCGGCGGGAATGTACATCCGGCGGGAATGTACATCCGGCGGGAATGTACATCCGGCGGGAATGTACATCCGGCGGGAATGAGCTGCCGGCGGGAATGCACTGCCGGCGGGAATGTACATCCGGCGGGAATGTACATCCGGCGGGAATGTACATCCGGCGGGAATGTACATCCGGCGGGAATGTACATCCGGCGGGAATGTGCTGCCGGCGGGAATGTGCTGCCGGCGGGAATGTGCTGCCGGCGGGAATGTGCTGCCGGCGGGAATGTACATCCGGCGGGAATGTGCTGCCGGCGGGAATGTACATCCGGCGGGAATGTGCTGCCGGCGGGAATGTGCTGCCGGCGGGAATGTGCTGCCGCCGGGAATGTGCTGCCGGCGGGAATGTGCTGCCGGCGGGAATGTACATCCGGCGGGAATGTACATCCGGCGGGAATGTACATCCGGCGGGAATGTACATCCGGCGGGAATGTGCTGCCGGCGGGAATGTACATCCGGCGGGAATGTGCTGCCGGCGGGAATGTACATCCGGCGGGAATGTGCTGCCGCCGGGAATGTGCTGCCGGCGGGAATGTGCTGCCGGCGGGAATGTGCTGCCGGCGGGAATGTGCTGCCGGCGGGAATGCGCTGCCGGCGGGAATGCGCTGCCGGCGGGAATGCACTGCCGGCGGGAATGCGCTGCCGGCGGGAATGCGCTGCCGGCGGGAATGCGCTGCCGGCGGGAATGCGCTGCCGGCGGGAATGCGATGCCGGCGGGAATGCGCTGCCGGCGGGAATGCGCTGCCGGCGGGAATGCGCTGCCGGCGGGAATGCGCTGCCGGCGGGAATGCGCTGCCGGCGGGAATGCGCTGCCGGCGGGAATGCGCTGCCGCCGGGAATGCGCTGCCGGCGGGAATGCGCTGCCGGCGGGAATGCGATGCCGGCGGGAATGCGCTGCCGGCGGGAATGCGCTGCCGGCGGGAATGCGCTGCCGGCGGGAATGCGCTGCCGGCGGGAATGCGCTGCCGGCGGGAATGCGATGCCGGCGGGAATGCGCTGCCGGCGGGAATGCGATGCCGGCGGGAATGCGATGCCGGCGGGAATGCGATGCCGGCGGAATGCGCTGCCGGCGGGAATGCGATGCCGGCGGGAATGCGATGCCGGCGGGAATGCGATGCCGGCGGGAATGCGCTGCCGGCGGGAATGCCATGCCGCCGGGAATGCGCTGCCGCCGGGAATGCGCTGCCGGCGGGAATGCGCTGCCGGCGGGAATGTATATCCGGCGGGAATGTGCTGCCGGCGGGAATGCGATGCCGCCGGGAATGCGATGCCGCCGGGAATGCGCTGCCGCCGGGAATGTGCTGCCGCCGGGAATGTGCTGCCGCCGGGAATGTGCTGCCGCCGGGAATGCGCTGCCGCCGGGAATGCGCTGCCGGCGGGAATGCGCTGCCGGCGGGAATGTATATCCGGCGGGAATGTGCTGCCGGCGGGAATGTATATCCGGCGGGAATGTGCTGCCGGCGGGAATGTGCTGCCGGCGGGAATGTATATCCGGCGGGAATGTGCTGCCGGCGGGAATGTATATCCGGCGGGAATGTGCTGCCGGCGGGAATGCGATGCCGGCGGGAATGTGCTGCGGGAGGAACGGAGAATCCTGCCGGCGGGAATGCGCTGCCGGCGGGAATGCGCTGCGGGAGGAACGGAGAATCCTGCCGGCGGGAATGTGCTGCCGGCGGGAATGCGATGCCGCCGGGAATGTGCTGCCGGCGGGAATGTACATCCGGCGGGAATGTGCTGCCGGCGGGAATGCGATGCCGGCGGGAATGCGCTGCCGGCGGGAATGCGATGCCGGCGGGAATGCGATGCCGGCGGGAATGCGATGCCGGCGGGAATGCGCTGCCGGCGGGAATGCGATGCCGCCGGGAATGCGATGCCGGCGGGAATGCGCTGCCGGCGGGAATGCGCTGCCGGCGGGAATGCGATGCCGGCGGGAATGCGATGCCGGCGGGAATGCGCTGCCGGCGGGAATGTGCTGCGGGAGGAACGGAGAATCCTGCCGGCGGGAATGCGATGCCGCCGGGAATGCGCTGCCGCCGGGAATGTGCTGCGGGAGGAACGGAGAATCCTGCCGGCGGGAATGCGATGCCGGCGGGAATGCGCTGCGGGAGGAACGGAGAATCCTGCCGGCGGGAATGCGATGCCGGCGGGAATGCGATGCCGCCGGGAATGCGCTGCCGCCGGGAATGCGCTGCCGCCGGGAATGTGCTGCGGGAGGAACGGAGAATCCTGCCGGCGGGAATGCGCTGCCGGCGGGAATGCGCTGCGGGAGGAACGGAGAATCCTGCCGGCGGGAATGCGATGCCGCCGGGAATGCGATGCCGGCGGGAATGCGATGCCGCCGGGAATGCGATGCCGCCGGGAATGCGCTGCCGGCGGGAATGCGCTGCCGGCGGGAATGCGATGCCGCCGGGAATGCGATGCCGCCGGGAATGCGATGCTGCCGGGAATGTGCTGCGGGAGGAACGGAGAATCCTGCCGGCGGGATATATTTGGAAGCCTTTGCAGTTACATCGTTGGCTTTTTCCACACAGGAAGTCTGGTACTCCGATATCAGCTCGGCTCCTTTCCCAATCCCTACACCAGGATCCTGGTAAAGGAAAACGTAGCAAATGGCAAAGCTCATTTGGTGAACATCACAAGACAAGACCGGGAAATATATACACAGGTACTGTACCCGGATCAAACACAGGTACTGGACCCAGATCAAACACAGGTACTGTATCCGGATCAAACACAGGTACTGTATCCGGATCAAACACAGGTACTGTATCCGGATCAAACACAGGTACTGTACCCGGATCAAACACAGGTACTGGACCCGGATCAAACACAGGTACTGGACCCAGATCAAACACAGGTACTGTATCCGGATCAAACACAGGTACTGTATCCGGATCAAACACAGGTACTGTACCCGGATCAAACACAGGTACTGTATCCGGATCAAACACAGGTACTGTATCCGGATCAAACACAGGTACTGGACCCGGATCAAACACAGGTACTGTATCCGGATCAAACACAGGTACTGGACCCGGATCAAACACAGGTACTGGACCCAGATCAAACACAGGTACTGTATCCGGATCAAACACAGGTACTGGACCCAGATCAAACACAGGTACTGTACCCGGATCAAACACAGGTACTGGACCCGGATCAAACACAGGTACTGTACCCGGATCAAACACAGGTACTGTACCCGGATCAAACACAGGTACTGTATCCGGATCAAACACAGGTACTGGACCCGGATCAAACACAGGTACTGTATCCGGATCAAACACAGGTACTGGACCCGGATCAAACACAGGTACTGTACCCGGATCAAACACAGGTACTGTATCCGGATCAAACACAGGTACTGGACCCGGATCAAACACAGGTACTGTACCCGGATCAAACACAGGTACTGTACCCGGATCAAACAGAGGTACTGTACCCGGATCAAACAGAGGTACTGTATCCGGATCAAACACAGGTACTGTACCCGGATCAAACACAGGTACTGTATCCGGATCAAACACAGGTACTGTATCCGGATCAAACACAGGTACTGTATCCGGATCAAACACAGGTACTGGACCCGGATCAAACACAGGTACTGTACCCGGATCAAACACAGGTACTGTACCCGGATCAAACACAGGTACTGTATCCGGATCAAACACAGGTACTGTATCCGGATCAAACACAGGTACTGTATCCGGATCAAACACAGGTACTGTATCCGGATCAAACACAGGTACTGTACCCGGATCAAACACAGGTACTGGACCCGGATCAAACACAGGTACTGTACCCGGATCAAACACAGGTACTGTATCCGGATCAAACACAGGTACTGTATCCGGATCAAACACAGGTACTGGACCCAGATCAAACACAGGTACTGTATCCGGATCAAACACAGGTACTGTATCCGGATCAAACACAGGTACTGGACCCAGATCAAACACAGGTACTGTATCCGGATCAAACACAGGTACTGGACCCAGATCAAACACAGGTACTGTATCCGGATCAAACACAGGTACTGTATCCGGATCAAACACAGGTACTGGACCCAGATCAAACACAGGTACTGTATCCGGATCAAACACAGGTACTGTACCCGGATCAAACACAGGTACTGTACCCGGATCAAACACAGGTACTGTATCCGGATCAAACACAGGTACTGTACCCGGATCAAACACAGGTACTGTATCCGGATCAAACACAGGTACTGGACCCGGATCAAACACAGGTACTGGACCCGGATCAAACACAGGTACTGTATCCGGATCAAACACAGGTACTGTATCCGGATCAAACACAGGTACTGGACCCGGATCAAACACAGGTACTGTATCCGGATCAAACACAGGTACTGTATCCGGATCAAACACAGGTACTGTACCCGGATCAAACACAGGTACTGGACCCGGATCAAACCTGGATCGAACGCAGGTACTGGACCCGGATCAAACAGGTACTGGACCCGGATCAAACACAGGTACTGGACCCAGATCAAACACAGGTACTGTACCCAGATCGAATCCGGATCAAACTCAGGTACTGTATCGTTTAAAAAAAGGGGGCAACACTGTAGCACAGTGGATAGCACATTTGCTTCACAGCTCCAGGGACCCTGGTTCAATTCCCGGCTTGGGTCACTGTCTGTGCGGAGTCTGCACGTTCTCCCAGTGTCTGCGTGGGTTTCCTCCGGGTGCTCCGGTTTCCTCCCACAGTCCAAAGACGTGCAGGTTTGGTGGATTGGCCATGATAAATTGCCCTTCGTGTCCAAACGGTAGGTGGAATTGCTGGGCTCCGGGGATAGGGTGGAAGTGTGGGCTTAAGTAAGGTGCTCTTTCAGTATCCGGTGTTGACTCGATGGGCTGAATGGCCACCTGCACTCTAAATTCTGTGATCTTTGCAACTTTGCCTTTAATCTGCTTTTCCTCCAGGTGGACGAGTATCCAATTGTCAGAGACCGGATTTCTCTGTGGGGAGATAAGAATTTTGATTCTCCGAGGTCCCTTTTCCTGGGTCGAGTAATGGGTGAGGTTATAAAATATTCTGTGGTTTCTCTGCACATTTATTCCAATCGCAGCTCTCACTGAACTGAGTTGAGTTTTGTGTAGTTCTCCACAGACCATTGTAACTGTCCAGTTACACAGACCAGTTTTCTTGTGAAATGAGTGTGTGGTTTACGCCATCACTGGCATCAGAGAGCCGGGAGTGGCTCCATAGAGATTGGGGCACCATCTTGAAAGGTGTCCCTGATCAGAACAGCAGCTTACTGGCCCCAACCCTCATCACAGAGATATCAGGGGCTCCTGCCCACCCCCCCCTCAAAAATTCTCACCAGCATTGCAACCCCCCCACTAACACCACAGAACCGTACCCCCCCCCCCCAGGCATGTCTGCTCTGCACAACACCAGCCCGCCCCCAGCCCCCCCACATAGGACTCTCACTGGGGCCCACCCCTGACACTGCCCATGGGACAGGTTGGCGGCCTGTACCGGGGGCATTGCCAGGGAACCGGCATGGCATTACCCCCCCTCAGGGGGCATTGCCAGGGAACTGGCATGGCATTACCCCCCCCAGGGGGCATTGCCAGGGAACTGGCATGGCATTACCCCCCCCAGGGGGCATTGCCAGGGAACCGGCATGGCATTACCCCCCCCCAGGGGGCATTGCCAGGGAACCGGCATGGCATTACCCCCCCAGGGGCTACACGCCTCTGAGGGACCCTCCCCCCTACCTCCTGCTTGGCCAAACCTGTTTGTAAACTTTTTCATGTGGCTTCACATCAGCGAGGAGTGAGGGGGAGGGGGGGCTGCTAATATTTAAATTAACTAATTTATTCAAATGAGGTTCACACACTTTGTGGGCGTTAACCTTGTGATGTCACCGGCAAGGACAGGGAAATCATGTTCCCCGATTCCTGTGAGATTTTGCAGCCAATCCCAGGGGCAGTGGGTGTAGCCCCAAGATCGCAGCCTCAGTGAATTGTTAATGTGCCAACACCTTGTGGGGAGCCACTCGACATATCCTGACATTGACACAACCGGCCCATTATCTGGAATTTCTGACTCTTGACTTTCAGCTACATTCCCAATCTGATCATCCAATTTACTGCGCTGTGTTCTATGTTCTTCTCAGTTCCAAGAGTTTTGAATTTGGCCAACCGTCTTGTGAGGGATTTTATTAAATGTGTCTGGAAGTCCATGTGGATAATATCTATCGGTGTTCACGGGTCTGCTCTTCAAAAACACAGATGCCGTGTATTTAACATTGACGTGTCCACTGGTGTATTTAACATTGACGTGTCCACTGGTGTATTTAACATTGACGTGTGCACTGGTGTATTTAACATTGACGTGTGCACTGTGTGCAAGTTTCCCTCTGGTCATTCATTGTGTTTTGCTGATTATTCCTGGACAGAGATCGGTGTCCTGGATCCAGAGATACAAAGGTTTAATACTCCAGGTTTTACAGGATGTCTGGCTGGAGTCAACTTTAACGGAATTGCACCATTAAAAGTGGCCCTCAGAACGGACACCAATCGGACAGTGGAGGTTTTGGGGGAGTTAGTGGAATCGAATTGTGGGGCCATCCCCATTATTCTGTCCTCAGTCCTAGACGAGGAAGATCCTTGGGCCTTACAACCAGGTACAGACTGTGTCAAAATCTGTGAATCAGCTGTTCCCAAAATTACTGCCAGTTTAAATTTACACAGCATCATTACATCCTGAAATCTCCTTGTTGCATCAACAACTTGCATTTAATAAAAAAGCCTTTTAAGCTGCATTAGATTTTCACAAATTGGCAAATAAATCTGAGCTGTGGCTGAGGAGGAACGATGGGGAAAGAGGGAGGGGCAGAGGGGAGAGTGAGGGAGGGGCAGAGGGGAGAGTGAGGGAGGGGGAGAGTGAGGGAGGGGCAGAGGGGAGAGTGAGGGAGGGGCAGAGGGGAGAGTGAGGGAGGGGCAGAGGGGAGAGTGAGGGAGGGGCAGAGGGGAGAGTGAGGGAGGGGCAGAGGGGAGAGTGAGGGAGGGGCAGAGGGGAGAGTGAGGGAGGGGCAGAGGGGAGAGTGAGGGAGGGGCAGAGGGGAGAGTGAGGGAGGGGCAGAGGGGAGAGTGAGGGAGGGGCAGAGGGGAGAGTGAGGGAGGGGCAGAGGGGAGAGAGGGGGAGAGTGAAGGAGTGGCAAGGAGGGAGTGAGGGGTGACACAGTGTGGGGGCAGCGGGGAGAGAAATGCACGGGTGGAAAGGGTGGGGAACGATCGGGGGGGTTGGGTGGTGGGGAAAGTTGAGGAAGATTGGATAATGGAGGAGTGGTGTGACGGAGGAAGGTTTGCTGGCTTATGTTTGGACCGTATAACCTTCAAGAGCAACATCTGTCTTCGCCCTCCCTCGCTACCTCCCTCCCTACCTCCCTCGCTACCTCCCTCCCCCTGTTTCTCCTCGCTGTCCCCTCTTGTCCCACGCTCCCCCGCCCCCTCGCCCTCATCCTCGTGTCCCTCCTTTTGCCCCTCTTCTTCTCAGTCCAAATGTCTGATTGGTTGGCTGAGGATAGATGGAGCTGAGCCAGCCAGATGATTGGACGGAGCTGCCTTAACTATAAATTCCACGAACAGATTATTAATCAACTGAAATTCTAAACTTTTTCAGGGACTCCGCGATTTGGATATGATTACTTGGAGGGAGCGATCATTGGAGGTGAGTACAGGCCGAATGGGACTCTTCCCGATGGAGTATTGGGAATTTGGATCAAGGACTGAGGAACAGGAGGAGGCCATTCGGCCCCTCGAGCCTGTTCCGCCATTTAATAAGATGAGGGCTGACCTGTGATCTCATCTCCACCTCCTGTCTGGCCCCCATAACCTTTGACTCCCTGGGTTTAACAAAAATCTGTTCAATGGAGCCTGAATAAATTGAATGACCAGCTTCCACGGAGAGTTCCACACATCAGTCACCCTTCAGGGGAAACTGTTTCTGACTTAAAGGGACACTAGGATAATTTTATAGAATTTACAGTGCAGAAGAAGGCCGTTCAGCCCATCAAGTCTGCACTGGCCCTTGAAAAGTCCACCCTACTTGCCGCCCCGCTCTCTCCTGGTACCAACATCGTGCACCAGGTTCTCCACTGCGGTCCCCACCCTTGCAGTGTTGGCCTCAGTGCCACTCATTGCCAGCACCATGTCCTGCACCCGTAGCCTCTGGGACTCCTCCAAGCGGCTATGGATCTGCTGGAGTGACGCTCACATCTCCCTCTGAATGTCCCGGCTGCTCCCTATCGTCTCCATCAGTTCCGGGTAACCCTGTACCACAGGCTCAGCATCAGGCTGGGACCCAGCTGGGTCCTGGGATCCAGCAGCCCCCCGACTGCTGTCTCACCTGGGGGGGTTCCTGTCTCCACCTGATGGCCACCAGCAGCTGTGTGGTGCCCCAGAAACGTGCCCACTCTATATAATAATAATAGTCCTTATTGTCACAAGTAGGCTTACATTAACGCTGCAATGAAGTTACTGTGAAAATCCCCTAGTCGTCACTTTCCGACGCCTGTTCAGGTACACAGAGGGAGAATTCAGAGATCTGACCCACTTTGGTCGTGTCATCAGCAAACTTGTAGATGGAGTTGGAGCCAAATTTTGCCATGCAGTCGTGTGTGTACAGGGAGTAGAGTAGGAGGCTAAGTACGCAGTCTTGAGTACCCGGTATTGAGGACTATCATGGAGGAGGTGTTGTTGTTTATCCTTACTGGTTGTGGTCTGTGGGTCAGAAAGTCAAGGATCCAGTTGCAGAGGGAGGAGCCAAATCCTAGATCTCGGAAATTTGATATGAGCTTGGCTGGGATTATGGTGTTGAAAGCGGAGCTGTAGTCAATGAATAGGAGTCTGATGTCGGAGTCCTTGTTGTCGAGATGTTCCAGGGATGAGTGTAGGGCCAGGGTGATGGCGTCTGCTGTGGACCGGTTGCGGCAGTATGTCAATTGCAGTGGATCAAGGCATCCTGGGAGTATGGAGGTGATGTGCCTCATGACCAGCTTCTCGAAGCACTTCATTATGATCAATGTCAGGGCCACCAGGCGGTAGTCATTGAGGCACGTTGCCTGGTTCTTCTTTGGTACCGGTATGATGGTGGTCTTCTTGAAGCAGGTGGGAACCTCGGAACGGAGTAGGGACAGGTTAAAGATGTCCGCGAACACCTCTGTCAGCTGGTCTGCGCAGGCTCTGAGTGCACGACCAGGGACCCCGTCCGGACCTGTCGCCTTCCAAGGGTTCACTTTCAGGAAGACCGATCTGACTTCGGAAGCTGTGGTGGTGGGTATGGGTGAGTTATGGGCTGCTGGGGCACTCGACAGCGGATTGTTGGTTATCTGCTCGAACCGAACATAGAATGCATTGAGTTCACCGGGGAGGGGTGCGCTGCTGGAGATACTGCTTGGCTTCGCTTTGTAGCCCGTTATGTTGTTTAGGCCTTGCCACAACCGCCGAGAGTCTGAAACGCTAGTCTGTGACTCTAGTTTGGTCCGATATTGTCTCTTGGCATCTCACTTTCAAACTGAACATGAAATTTAATCACCTTACGATTGTGATCCCCTCGTGGTACCTCCACCTGTGGGGTACCTCCACCTCTGGAACTGCAGCAGTTCAAGAAGTCGTCTCACAACACCAGGTTAAAGTATACCCCTCCCGCTGCCTCAGGAAGGCAGACAGCATTATCAGAGACCCCTCCCACCCAGGCATTGCCTTCTTCCAGACCCTTCCATCAGGCAGAAGGTACAGAAGTCTGAAGACTTGCTCATCCAGACATAGAAACAGCTTCTTCTCCACAGCTACCAGACTCCTCAACGACTCCCCCAGGACTTATCTGTTCCCTGTAAGAACACTATTCATGACACCCTATGCTGCTCTTGCTCGTGTATGTGCTTTATTCCGCACTGTAACCAATCACTGTTTTGTTGATGTACCATTTGTCACTGTTCCCTGTTGATTATTCATTCACCTGAGGAAGGAGCTGCGCTCCGAAAGCTAGTGTTTGAAACAAACATGTTGGACTTTAACCTGGTGTTGTAAGACTTCTTACGGTTATTCTTTTGTCTACTATGTACGTACTGTGTATGTTCCTTGGCCGCAGAAAAATACTTTTCACTGTACTTCGGTACAAGTGACAATAAATCAAATCAAAATAGGTTTGTTTGACATCGGAAGCTTTTGGAGCTTTAACCTGGTGTTGTGCGACTTCTTACTGTGCCCACCCCAGTCCCAATGCTGTCATCTCCACATCGTAGTTCAAGAAGGCAGCTCATGGGCATTGCCTAGCCAGCAATGCCCACATCCCACAAATAAACTACAAAAATGTGGTCCCTCCAGCTTGCTCCACTATTCAATGTGATCGGTTGATCATCTATCTCAATGGCAAACTCCTGCTTTCTCCCCATACCGCTTGATGCATTTAGTGTCCAGAAATCCATTTCCTTCTTAAATATATTTGTGGTAAAGAATTCTATAGGTTCACCAACTTCTTACATTTATTATTTCTCATCTCTACCGAAACTGATTCTATATTCTGATCTTTCAGGCTAAAATCATCTCAATACTGAACTAATGTCACCCTTAATTAACAGATCTCTCCCGCCTTTTCCTAGAATCCTGTCACTCCAATATGTCAAATACCCCTCAACATTCAGGTGCCAACCCTGGTCACTTTTCAACCATGTCTCTGTAAAGCCGGTCAGGTCACATATTTAACTCCATCTGTGCTAAGAATTGACCCATTTTGTTACAGATGCTGCCTGCATTCAGATATAGAGCTTTAAGCTCTTTTTTGTGAACTGTTTTTTGCAATTCCCACCTTATCTGCACAATCACTCTCACGATTGTATGTTCCGTCCCTTTCTGTCACTATCTTGTAATTATTACCCACATTGTTGTCCTCGTCTATTACTTTGTTGTTTCCCGTTACCATGTTTTCTCTCTTGGGATTCTTTGCCTCACTATTTAAAGCTTTGTGTCTATTTGTGACCTGCAGCCATGGTTTAATTTTGATAATTGGTTGTAAACCTTTCATTTCCTTTTCTTTCTCATTTTCTGCTCTCAAGAACAAAGAGGCGAGAGCAGAGAGGTAACGTTGGACCCTGGCTATTGGCTCTCCTGTATCTGGGTCATGTTGCCCATGCACCCTGCCGTCCCACACCCACCCCACTTTGTTATCTTGAGCCATTGGCATGGACTCTGAACAGATCGGGTCTGGTGCCAGGAGCCAGGGGCACAACAGGGGAAACTCCTGAGCTTGGTTAGTTGGGCAGCAATTCCAAGAGCTTCTGGAAAGTTGTGTGAAGGAGTCCAAAAGCCTCCTTCATGGCTCTTGTTTGCTTTGCTAACGGTGCAGCTGACTACCACAATGACCAATACATCACTGCATCTGTTCATCCCTGTGTTCGTCACGAGTGAAAATACTGACCTTCGGAGGGGCTATTGGGAGGGGAGGAGAAGGTGGGTCAGGGCCAAGGATTCCCTGATGGATTGATTCCTGAACTGGGAAATATTCTTTGTGTCTATGGCAAAGATCAAACATGCCATTCTAGGTTTAATGCTTCAGCCCTAATCTGTTCAGAAGAGATGATGGGCTGGATTCTCCGCACCCTGACGCCGAAATAGTGTTCGGTGACAGGGCAGAGAATCAATTTTCCTGCACAAAATCAGGACTGGTGCACCAAAAAGCGGCAGACTCATGGAGTACACCACACCGAGTATTCACTGCTTCAGACCATTGCCTGAAGCCCACTCCACTATTCTCCATCCCTGACCAGCCGGGTTTCTGGCGGCGTGGTCCCAATCTGGTCGTGCTGCTCGGGGAACTCGCGTGGAGGCTGCGGTATCAATCCGGGACTGCCACAGTCGGGGGAGGACCGATCAGAGGGGGTGGGGGGGGGGGGGGGGGGGGGGCGGAGAGGCCTCATTCGGGACTGGGGGCTCTGTGTGCGGGTGGTCCGGGGCGGGCGAGCGGCCGATGCGGGGCACTATTTCAGCGGTCCAGGTCCGCAGGCCCAGTCCGCCATGGAGCACACGCGGCCATTGGAGGCCCTGCGCATGCGTGGCCTGTGACCCGGAAGTGCTGGGTGGCCGTATCCCAGCTGGAGCTGTGAGCTTCCCAACAGCTGCCTGCCAGCCACCTGCAAAATGGTGAATCTGTGGCCGGGTGTTTCCTGGTGTAAAAGACCAGTTTTCAAAACGGTGTGGGGACATCGTCCCGATAACGGAGAATCCAGCCCCTTGTTTGGGATATTTTTTGGGAAAGAGTATAAACAAGCTTACCTTGCCAGGCCGAGGGAGAAGTGCTAGTTTCTGAGCCCAGATGTGCAGCAATGATGTACTTTGATTTTCCACTAACCTGGTTTATGTCCTTTTCTCTCTAGTCATTGTCGCTGTCATCCTCTTTACCATCCTCGCCCTCTTGGTGCTAATCTTCCTCTACTATTACCGTCACAAGGGCAGCTATCACACTAATGAGGCCAAACCCCTCGAACCTTCCAAGGGTCCCAAACACACCTCACAGAAGAAGGACCAGAACCTGCCACAGATACTGGAAGAGACTAAAACCGAATAGTTGACACGGAGTTTGTGTTTTACCAAGAGACAGTTTTAAGAAAATCTCTGATTAAGATGGAGCTCCATGTTCTACTGTCTCGACTGATCAACATTCCTGATTTGTGAACAAGGTTTATTTACAGAAAAACAGGCAAAATAATTTACAAAGCCAAATCACATGGTTATGGTAAAATGTGCTGTGTGCGCACCTGAGGAGATATTTCTAATTGGCATTTTTTTTAAAGGTCATATGGAATCTAATGCTGCTAATTAAGGATAAAAATGATTAGAAACATATCTATTTATGAATTATTGCTGCTAGTTACACGGGGACCGGGATCCTTGTTAAAACTATAATCGATGCACTGCTGTACTATTGGCTATCCTAGTGCATGCCCAATATCTGCAATATGCACCTCACTTTGACAGACACAATCACTTGCATTGTATTTTTACTGTTCCTTTTATCAAATATGAGTCAACATTGTTTAAAAATCCTATTGTAATATTTTGTAAATGGCTGTAACATCCTGGGAGTGAATGAAGCAAATGAATTGAGAGGGTGCAGCAGATGGTGAGGCCACTGATGATACTTTGTGTGAGTGGCTGTGAGCCAATGTTGCCCCCACGCCCTCCTCCACACGGCCCGCTCTCCGATTCAGCAACAGAACGTCCAGTGTTGGGTCACACCAAGAATATCTGCCCTATCGACAGGGAGCATGCAGCAATACTGCCACTGTTGGGAAAACTAGGAACAGTTAAAACTAAACAGAGCACACATGTCAGTTAAGATTAGATTTAGTTTGGCAGTGTTAGTCTAGACTATCATCAGGCAGTGTTAGTCTAGACTGCATATAGTCTGTCAGACAGTGTTAATCTAGACTATCAGGCAGTGTTCGTCAAGACTGTGGTTAGGTTGTCAGACTGTTAGTCTAGACGGGAGTCAGGCTGTCAGACTGTCAGTCTAGACGGGATTCAGGCTGTTAGTCTAGACGGGATTCAGGTCATCAGAGGGGGTATAGTCTAGACTGGATTGAGGTTGTCAGTGGGGGTGTTAGTCTGGGTTAGTGGATTGGGTTCCCGGGTACGGTTCTACCCCCCCCCCCTCCAAACTGGAAAAGGTTCTTCCTGTTCTGACACCATTGGCTGATTGATGGAACTGACACCAAGGTCAACAAGTAGAAAGAACGCTGACAGTGCAAAGTGTGTCCTGAAGAGGATTTAATCCACAAACTGGTGCCTCCCTCTCTCCTCCTGGCCACCCCATCTCTCTCCCTTGACCCTTTCCCTCTATTCTGTTTGCCTCTGTGCCTTTCTCACTGTGTCTAACATTGTCTTTCCAGTTGATGTAACGGTTTTATTCATGTTTCTGTTATTTGTGCATTTTATGTATTAAACTCATTCCATCAATAGTTTGGTTGCTGGGCATGTTAAGAAATGGTTGTAACTCTATAATCCAGGGCTAACTGGCATTGAGATTGCAACTCCAAACTGAACAAAAGAACGAAGAAAAGTACAGCACAGGAACTGGCCCTTCGGCCCTCCAAGCCTGTGCCGACCATGCTGCCCGACTAAACTAAAATCTTCTGCACTTCCTGGGTCCGTATCCCTCTATTCCCATCCTATTCATGTATTTGTCAATATGCCCCTTAAATGTCACTATTGTCCCTGCTTCCACCACCTACTCCGGTAGCGAGTTCCAGGCACCCACTACCCTCTGTGTAAAAACCTTGCCTCCTACATCTTCTCTAAACCTTGCCCCTTGCACCTTAAACCTATGCCCCCTAGTAATTGACCCCTATACCCTGGGAAAAAGTCTCTGTCTATGCCCCTCATAATTTTGTAGACCTCTATCAGGTCACCCCTCAACCTCTGTTGTTCCAGTGAGAACAAACCAAGTTTATTCAACCTCTCCTCATAGCTAATGCCCTCCATACCAGGCAACATCCTGGTAAATCTCTTCTGCACCCTCTCTAAAGCCTCCACTTCCTTCTGGTAGTGTGGCGACCAGAATTGAACTCTATACTCCAAGTGTGGCCTAACTAAGGTTCTATACAGCTGCAACATGACTTGCCAATTTTTATACTCAATGCCCGGCCAATGAAGGCAAGCATGCCATATGCCTTCTTGACTACCTTCTCCACCTGTGTTGCCCCTTTAAGTGACCTGGGGACCTGTACACCTGGATCAATCGGACTCTTGAGGGTTCTACACTTCACTGTATATTCTCTAACTGCATTAGACCTTCCAAAATGCATTACCTCACATTTGTCCGGATTAAACTACATCTGCCATCTCTCCGCCCAAGTCTCCAAACGATCTAAATCCTGCTGTATCCTCTGACAGTCCTCATCGCTATCCACAATTCCACCAACTTTTGTGTCGTCTGCAAACTTACTAATCAGACCAGTTACATTTTCCTCCAAATCATTTATATATACTACGAACAGCAAAGGTCCCAGCACTGATCCCTGCGGAACACCACTAGTCACAGCCCTCCATCAGAAAAGCACCCTTCCATTGCTACTCTCTGCCTTCTATGACCGAGCCAATTCTGTATCCATCTTGCCAGCTCACCCCTGATCCTGTGTGACTTCACCTTTTGTACCAGTCTGCCATGAGGGACCTTGTCAAAGGCCTCACTGAAGTCCATATAGACAACATCCACTACCCTACCTGCATCAATCATCTTTGTGACCTGCTCGAAAAACTTTATCAAGTTAGTGAGACACAACCTCCCCTTCATAAAAACCATGCTGCCTCTTGCTAATACGTCCATTTGCTTCCAAATAGGAGTAGATCCTGTCTCGAAGAATTCTCTCCAGTAATTTCCCTATCACTGACGGAAGGCTCACCGGCCTGTAGTTCCCTGGATTATCCTTGCTACCCTTCTTAAACAAAGGAACAACATTGGCTATTCTCCAGTCCAATGGGACATCACCTGAAGACAGTGAGGATCCAAAGATTTCTGTCAAGGCCTCAGCAATTTCCTCTCTAGCCTCCTTCAGTATTCTGGGGTAGATCCCATCCGGCCCTGGGGACTTATCCACCTTAATATTTTTCAAGACGCCCAACACCTCGTCTTTTTGGATCTCAATGTAACCCAGGCTTCTACACACCCTTCTCCAGACTCAACATCCACCAATTCCTTCTCTTTGGTGAATATTCAAAGTATTCATCTAGTACCACGCCAATTTCCTCTGGCTCCACACATAGATTCCCTCGACTGTCCTTCAGTGGGCCAACCCTTTCCCTGGCTACCCTCTTGCTTTTTATGTACGTGTTAAAAGCCTTGGGATTTTCCTTAACCCTATTTGCCAATGACTTTTCGTGACCCCTTTTAGCCCTCCTGACTCCTTGCTTAAGTTCCTTCCTACTTTCCTTATATTCCACACAGGCTTTGTCTGTTCCCAGCCTTCTAGCCCTGACAAGTCCCTCCTTTTTCTTTTTGACGAGGCCTACAATATCTCTCGTTATCCAAGGTTCCCGAAATTTACCATATTTATCCTTCCTCCTCACAGGAACATGCCGGTCCTGAATTCCTGTCAACTGACATATGAAAGCCTCCCACATGTCAGATGTTGATTTACCCTCAAACATCCGCCCCCAATCTAGGTTCTTTAGTTCCTGCCTAATATTGTTATAATTAGCTTTCCCCCAATTTAGCACATTCACCCTAGGACCACTTTTATCCTTGTCCACCAGCACTTTCAAACTTATTGAATTGTGGTCACTGTTCCCAAAATGCTCCCCTACTGAAACTTCTACCACCTGGCCGGGCTCATTCCCCAATACCAGGTCCAGTACAGCCCCTTCCCTAGTTGGACTATCTACATATTGTTTTAAGAAACCCTCCTGGATGTTCCTTACAAACTCTGCCCCGTCCAGTGAGTCCCAGTCAATCTTGGGGAAGTTAAAGTCTCCCATCACAACAACCCTGTTGCTTTTACTCCTTTCCAAAATCTGTCTACCTATCTGCTCCTCTATCTCCCGCTGGCTGTTGGGAGGCCTGTAGTAAACCCCCAACATTGTGACTGCACCCTTCTTATTCCTGATCTCTACCTATATAGCCTCGCTGCCCTCGGAGGTGTCCTCCCGCAGTACAGCTGTGATATTCTCCCTAACCAGTAACGCAACTCGGCCACCCCTTTTACATCCCCCTCTATCCCGCCTGAAATCTTGGAACGTTTCGCTGTCAATCCTGTCCTTCCCTCAACCAGGTCTCTGTAATGGCAACAACATCATCGTACTTATCAAAGCTCAAAGTTCATCTGCCTTACCTGTTATACTTCTTGCATTAAAACAAATGCACTTCAGGCCACCAGACCCGCTGTGTTCAGCAACATCTCCCTGTCTGCTCTGCCTCAGAGCCATACTGGCCCTATTCCCTAATTCTCCCTCAATGCTTTCACCTTCTGATCTATCGCTCCGGTACCCACCCCCCCTGCCATACTAATTTAAACCCTCCTGTGTGACACTAGCAAACCTCGCGGCCAGGATATTTATGCCTCTCCAGTTTAGATGCAACCCCTCCTTCTTATGCAGGTCACACCTGCCCCGGAAGAGCTCCCCGTGGTCCAGATGACGGAAACCCTCCCTCCTACACCAGCTGTTTAGCCACGTGTTTAGCTGCTGTATCTTCCTATTTCTAGCCTCACTGGCCCATGGCACAGGGAGTAATCCCAAGATTACAACCCTAGAGGTCCTGTCTTTTAACTTTCTGCCCAGCTCCTTGAACTCCTGCTGCAGGACCTCATGCCCCTTCCTGCCTATGTCGTTAGTAGCAATATGTTCAACGACCTCTGCCTGTTTGCCCTCCCCCATTCAGGATGCCGGCTACCCTATTGCTCTTCTGCGCTTTAACCCTCCCTGCTGAACATCAGAGCCAGCCGTGGTGCCACTGCTTTGGCTGCTGCTGTTTTCCCTGATGGACTATTCCCCCCAACAGTATCCAAAGTGATATACCTGTTCGAGAGGGGGACAACCACAGGGGATTCCTGCACTGACTGCCTGCCCCTTCTGGTGGTCACCCATCTCTCTGCCTGCACCTTGGGTGTGACCTCATCTCTATAACTCCTATCTATAACGCTTTCTGCCACCTGCATGCTCCTAAGTGCATCCAATTGCTGCTCCAACCGAACCCCGCGGTCTGTGAGGAGCTGCCATTGGTTACACTTGCTGCAGATGTAGTCGACCGGAACGTTAGAAGTGTCACAAATCTGCCACATCTCACAGTTGGAGCACTGCACCCCGCTGAGTGACATTTAAGCACTAATTAATTAATTTAAAATAAACACTTGAATTATTGTTAGATTGAGTTACAATTAACTATTTGGCCCTGACGCTAGATGATTTTTACTGTAAAATTAAATGCTAAATACCAAACTCTGCCCTCAGGTTTAGTTACTCAACAATCCAGTTAATCAATTAGATTTTTTTTGCAATATTATTTTTTTGTTTCAAATTTAACAGATTCCCAACCAGCCAATCAGGTCACAGCTTTGCTGTGATGTCACTTACAATGCTGCCCCCCCCCCCCCCCCCTTCCACACACGCACACAATTTGAAAAGGTAATAAAAATCACTTGCCTTCCAAGGATGCTGTCTGGTTCCTGCAGATTAACAGTTACAGGCCAAAAGAAAGAGAACAAAACAGTCAGGAAAAAGCACCTTCTCCCACTCTGCACCGAATTACCAAGTTCCAATTCCCACTCTGGATGTGTCACCTTCACCTGAGGGAGCGTCACTGCAGCGGTTCAAGAAGGTAACTCACCACCACCTTCTGAAGGGGCAATTAGGGATGGGGAATGAATGCTGACCTAGCCAGCGATGCCCACATCCTCTGAAAGAACACTATCTGCCTGCTGAAGGTGCACACATTCCACCACCAGACCTCGTGTAACCGAATATAACTCAAATCCAAGGAAATGCTCGTTACCCCAGACATCCTAAAACCCAGGTTCAACACAGACTGCTGGTCCGAGCAAATACCATTGGGGGAAGCTGAAGAGTGGAGCAAAGATATCTGGGGGGGGGGGGGGTCTGGAGAAGATTAGACAAGAACAAAGAAAAGTACAGCACAGGAACAGGCCTGCACCGACCATGCTGCCCGACTAAACTAAAATCTTCTACACTTCCTGGGTCCGTATCCCTCTATTCCCATCCTATTCATGTATTTGTCAAGATGCCCCTTAAATGTCACTATCGTCCCGGCTTCCACCACCTCCTCCAGCAGCGAGTTCCAGGCACCCACTACACTCTGTGTAAAAATATGCACCAGGTGTGACACTGATTTAGTCACAAGCTTCAGTTTCAACATTAAACTAACATTAAATATCTGAGCAAAGTGGCAAAATGAAATGTGTATATTAAACATTTGGCATCACTGAGGGTGAATTCTGCTCCTTAGGGTTTGCATTTTTGGTCACAGAGCTCATCGTTACAATACTGGAGAATATGAAAGGATAATGGAAGATTGGATCATTTTAATTTTCACACATTTGAGAAACTCTGGCCTATCAGGACAAAGTTATTTATAATTAGGCATTGTTCACTATTTCTCATTAAACATAGAATAATGTGTTTCCCTGAATGTTTTTATTCCTCTCCAGTGAATGCTTCAGAATCCATCACTGCCACTGTCAGAGGGTCAGTACTGAGGGAGTACCGCACTGTCAGAGGGTCAGTACTGAGGGAGTGCCGCACTGTCAGAGGGTCAGTACTGAGGGAGTGCTGCACTGTCAGAGGGTCAGTACTGAGGGAGTGCCGCACTGTCAGAGGGTCAGAACTGAGGGAGTGCCGCACTGTCAGAGGGTCAGAACTGAGGGAGTGCCGCACTGTCAGAGGGTCAGTACAGAGGCAGTGCCGCACTGTCAGAGGGTCAGTACTGAGGGACTGCTGCACTGTCAGAGGGTCAGTACTGAGGGAGCGCCGCACTGTCAGAGGGTCAGTACTGAGGGAGGGTCAGTACTGAGGGAGTGCTGCACTGTCAGAGGGTCAGTACTGAGGGAGTGGTGCACTGTCAGAGGGTCAGTACTGAGGGAGTGCTGCACTGTCAGAGGGTCAGTACTGAGGGAGTGCTGCACTGTCAGAGGGTCAGTGCTGAGGGAGTGCCGCACTGTCAGGGGGTCAGTACTGAGGGAGGGTCAGTACTGAGGGAGTGCCGCACTGTCAGAGGGTCAGTACTGAGGGAGTGCTGCACTGTCAGTGGATCAGTGCTGAGGGAGGGTCGTACTGAGGGAGGGTCAGTACTGAGGGAGTGCCGCACTGTCAGAGGATCAGTACTGAGGGAGTGCCGCACTGTCAGAGGGTCAGTACTGAGGGCGTGCCGCACTGTCAGAGGGTCAGTACTGAGGGAGTGCCGCACTGTCAGAGGGTCAGTACTGAGGGAGTGCCGCACTGTCAGAGGGTCAGTACTGAGGGAGTGCTGCCCTGTCAGAGGGTCAGTACTGAGGGAGTGCCGCACTGTCAGGGTCAGTACTGAGGGAGCGCTGCGCTGTCAGAGGGTCAGTGCTGAGGGAGTGCCGCACTGTCAGAGGGTCAGTGCTGAGGGAGCGCCGCACTGTCAGAGGGTCAGTACTGAGGGAGTGCCGCACTGTCAGAGGGTCAGTACTGAGGGAGTGCCGCACTGTCAGAGGATCAGTACTGAGGGAGTGCTGCACTGTCAGAGGGTCATTACTGAGGGAGTGCTGCACTGTCAGTGGGTCAGTACTGAGGGAGTGCTGCACTGTCAGTGGGTCAGTACTGAGGGAGTGCCGCACTGTCAGAGGGTCAGTACTGAGGGAGTGCCGCACTGTCAGAGGGTCAGTACTGAGGGAGCGCCGCACTGTCAGAGGGTCAGTACTGAGGGAGTGCCGCACTGTCAGAGGGTCAGTACTGAGGGAGTGCCGCACTGTCAGAGGGTCAGTACTGAGGGAGTGCCGCACTGTCAGAGGGTCAGTACTGAGGGAGTGCGGCACTGTCAGAGGGTCAGTACTGAGGGAGTGCCGCACTGTCAGAGGGTCAGTACTGAGGGAGTGCCACACTGTCAGAGGGTCAGTACTGAGGGAGTGCCGCACTGTCAGAGGGACAGAACTGAGGGAGTGCCGCACTGTCAGAGGGTCAGTACAGAGGCAGTGCCGCACTGTCAGAGGGTCAGTACTGAGGGACTGCTGCACTGTCAGAGGGTCAGTACTGAGGGAGCGCCGCACTGTCAGAGGGTCAGTACTGAGGGAGTGCCGCACTGTCAGAGGGTCAGTACTGAGGGAGGGTCAGTACTGAGGGAGTGCTGCACTGTCAGAGGGTCAGTACTGAGGGAGTGGTGCACTGTCAGAGGGTCAGTACTGAGGGAGTGCTGCACTGTCAGAGGGTCAGTACTGAGGGAGTGCTGCACTGTCAGAGGGTCAGTGCCGCACTGTCAGGGGGTCAGTACTGAGGGAGGGTCAGTACTGAGGGAGTGCCGCACTGTCAGAGGGTCAGTACTGAGGGAGTGCTGCACTGTCAGTGGATCAGTGCTGAGGGAGGGTCAGTACTGAGGGAGGGTCAGTACTGAGGGAGTGCCGCACTGTCAGAGGGTCAGTACTGAGGGAGTGCCGCACTGTCAGAGGGTCAGTACTGAGGGAGCGCCGCACTGTCAGGGTCAGTACTGAGGGAGCGCTGCGCTGTCAGAGGGTCAGTGCTGAGGGAGCGCCGCACTGTCAGAGGGTCAGTACTGAGGGAGCGCCGCACTGTCAGAGGGTCAGTACTGAGGGAGTGCCGCACTGTCAGAGGGTCAGTACTGAGGGAGTGCCGCACTGTCAGAGGGTCAGTACTGAGGGAGTGCCGCACTGTCAGAGGGTCAGCACTGAGGGAGTGCCGCACTGTCAGAGGGTCAGTACTGAGGGAGTGCTGCACTGTCAGAGGGTCAGTACTGAGGGAGTGCCTCACTGTCAGAGGATCAGTACTGAGGGAGTGCTGCACTGTCAGAGGGTCATTACTGAGGGAGTGCTGCACTGTCAGAGGGTCAGTACTGAGGGAGTGCTGCACTGTCAGAGGGTCAGTACTGAGGGAGTGCCTCACTGTCAGAGGATCAGTACTGAGGGAGTGCTCCACTGTCAGTGGGTCAGTACTGAGGGAGTGCTGCACTGTCAGAGGGTCAGTACTGAGGGAGTGCCGCACTGTCAGAGGGTCAGTACTGAGGGAGTGCCGCACTGTCAGAGGGTCAGTACTGAGGGAGCGCCGCACTGTCAGAGGGTCAGTACTGAGGGAGCGCTGCACTGTCAGAGGGTCAGTACTGAGGGAGTGCTGCACTGTAAGAGGGTCAGTACTGAGGGAGTGCTGCACTGTCAGAGGGTCAGTACTGAGGGAGTGCTGCACTGTCAGAGGGTCAGTACTGAGGGAGTGCTGCACTGTCAGAGGGTCAGTACTGAGGGAGTGCCGCACTGTCAGAGGGTCAGTACTGAGGGAGTGCCGCACTGTCAGAGGGTCAGTACTGAGGGAGTGCCGCACTGTCAGAGGATCAGTACTGAGGGAGTGCTGCACTGTCAGAGGGTCATTACTGAGTGAGTGCTGCACTGTCAGAGGGTCAGTACTGAGGGAGTGCTGCACTGTCAGAGGGTCAGTACTGAGGGAGTGCCTCACTGTCAGAGGATCAGTACTGAGGGAGTGCTCCACTGTCAGTGGGTCAGTACTGAGGGAGTGCTGCACTGTCAGAGGGTCAGTACTGAGGGAGTGCCGCACTGTCAGAGGGTCAGTACTGAGGGAGTGCCGCACTGTCAGAGGGTCAGTACTGAGGGAGCGCCGCACTGTCAGAGGGTCAGTACTGAGGGAGTGCTGCACTGTCAGAGGGTCAGTACTGAGGGAGTGCTGCACTGTTAGAGGGTCAGTACTGAGGGAGTGCTGCACTGTCAGAGGGTCAGTACTGAGGGAGTGCTGCACTATCAGAGGGTCAGTACTGAGGGAGTGCTGCACTGTCAGAGGGTCAGTACTGAGGGAGTGCTGCACTGTCAGAGGGTCAGTACTGAGGGAGTGCCGCACTGTCAGAGGGTCAGTACTGAGGGAGTGCCGCACTGTCAGAGGGTCAGTACTGAGGGAGTGCCGCACTGTCAGAGAGTCAGTACTGAGGGAGTGCCGCACTGTCAGAGGGTCAGTACTGAGGGAGTGCTGCACTGTCAGAGGGTCAGTACTGAGGGAGTGCCGCACTGTCAGAGGGTCAGTACTGAGGGAGTGCCGCACTGTCAGAGGGTCAGTACTGAGGGAGTGCCACACTGTCAGAGGGTCAGTACTGAGGGAGTGCTGCACTGTCAGAGGGTCAGTACTGAGGGAGTGCTGCACTGTCAGAGGGTCAGTACTGAGGGAGTGCCGCACTGTCAGAGGGTCAGTACTGAGGGAGTGCCGCACTGTCAGATGGTCAGTACTGAGGGAGTGCCGCACTGTCAGAGGGTCAGTACTGAGGGAGTGCTACACTGTCAGAGGGTCAGTACTGAGGGAGTGCTGCACACTAACATGTCGGCCTTTCACCCCCTGCAGACAATGGATATTGGAATTCAGCCAGCAATGGGACTTCCTGCTGGTGGCCGCAGCCCTGGGAGATGCCCTGAAGCTGTACGAGCTGGAGGAGAAAGACGCACCTGTGGGCAGCAGCGGAGCGGCCAGCAGCCGCCCAATAGGCCGAGGCGGAAGTGCAAAGGAGGCGCTGCACGAGGCCTTGTGTGTACTGGTAGCACCTGTCATTCGTGCAGCGGGTGTGTGGTGGTGGTTTCACACCCTCGCCCTCACCCACATACCCTCAACCCCACCCCCCCATCCCCTCCCTTCACCCCCCATCCCCTCACCACCTCACCCCTGCCCTCACCCCCACTAAATTAGTTAGGCATGACCTGCCCTTTACGAACCCATGCTGCGTCTGCCCAATGGGACAATTTCTATCCAGATGCCTCGCTATTTCTTCCTTGATGATAGATTCCAGCATCTTCCCTATTACCGAAGTTAAGCTCACTGGCCTATAATTTCCTGCTTTCTGCCTACCTCCTTTTTTAAACAGTGGCGTCACGTTTGCTAATTTCCAATCCACCGGGACCACCCTAGACTCTCGTGAATTATCACTAGTGCATTTGCAATTTCCCGAGCCATCTCTTTTAGCACTCTGGGATGCATTCCATCAGGGCCAGGAGACTTGTCTACCTTTAGCCCCATTAGCTTGCCCATCACTACCTCCTTAGTGATAACAATCCTCTCAAGGTCCTCACCTGTCATAGCCTCATTTCTATCAGTCACTGGCATGTTATTTGTGTCTTCCACTGTGAAGACCGACCCAAAAAACCTGTTCAGTTCCTCAGCCATTTCCTCATCTCCCATTATTAAGTCTCCTTTTTCATCCTCTAAAGCAGTGCATCTCAAACTATCTGATGTGGCGTACCGGCAGTTTTTTTTTCCAATGTGCCAGGGACCGGTGAGCGAAACAAGCCAATCCAGGATTACTGTCTCTTTCTCTTCTGGAAACACTCCACGTACCGGCAGACGATGGCTCGCGTACCGGCACCGGTACGCGTACCACACTTTGAGAAGCACTGCTCTAAAGGACCAATATTTACCTTAGCCACTCTTTTTTGTTTTATATATTTGTAGAAACTTTTACTATCTGTTTTTATATTCTGAGCAAGTTTACTCTCATAATCTATCTTATTCTTCTTATAGCTTTCTTAGTAGCTTTCTGTTGCCCCCTGAAGATTTCCCAGTCCTCTAGTCTCCCACTAATCTTTGCCCCGTTGTATGCTTTTTCCTTCAATTTGATACTCTCCCTTATTTCCTTAGATATCCACGGTCGATTTTCCCTCTTTCTACCGTCCTTCCTTTTTGTTGGTATAAACCGTTGCTGAGCATTGTGAAAAATCACTTGGAAGGTTCTCCACTGTTCCTCAACTGTTTCACCATAAAGTCTTTGCTCCCAGTCTGCCTTAGCCAGCTCTTCTCTCATGCCATTTTAATCTCCTTTGTTTAAGCACAAAACACTAGTGTTTGATTTTACCTTCTCACCCTCCATCTGTATTTTAAATTCCACCATATTGTGATCGCTCCTTCCAAGAGGATCCCTAAATTTGAGATTATTAATCAATCCTGTCTCATTACACAGAACCAAATCTAGAACCGCTTGTTCCCTCGTCGGTTCCATTACATACTGTTCTAGGAAACTATCGCGGATACATTCTATAAACTCCTCCTCAATGCTGCCTTGACTGACCTGCTTAAACCAAACAACATGTAGATTAAAATCCCCCATAACTGCTGTACCATTTCTACATGCATCAGTTATTTCATAGAATTTACAGTGCAGAAGGAGGCCATTCAGCCCATCGAGTCTGCACCGGCTCTTGGAAAGAGCACCCTACCCAAGTTCAACACCTCCACCCTATCCCAATAACCCAGTAACCCCACCCAACACTAAGGGCAATTTTGGACACTAAGGGCAATTTAGCATGGCCAATCCACCTAACCTGCACATCTTTGGACTGTGGGAGGAAACCGGAGCACCCGGAGGAAACTCACTCAGACACGGGGAGGACTCCACACAGACAGTGACCCAGCCGGGAATCGAACCTGGGACCCTGGAGCTGTGAAGCCATTGTGCTATCCACAATGCTTAATGACTGCTTAACTGGAGGTGGAGGCTGCATAACACAATGAAATTTAACTAATGGCAGTAGAAAATGGCAAGTATGCTGTCTCTCCATCTCACAGCCTTGCTGTTGAGCATGGAATTTGTGAACACAAATGTCTCTATTCACTACGGATCTCATTTCTCAGACTTTCCACTGAATTTGCTGATGCTAACAGTGGTTCCCTCCTGCTTAGGCCTCTGGCATATATTCTCCAAATTGCTGCCAATGTTTCATTCAGTGAAGATATTATATTCAATGGAGATATTATCACTGATGTTAAATTATTAATGTATCTATTCTATGAACAATGGTAGAAGACAAACATTGTGGTCTATTTATTTTTTAAAAATACAAATTGTAGAGCCAGAACAGCAATTTGCACTCACCTATTTTTAGCTAAAAGTGTTAATCATGTTGGTTCCAAATACTAGACCGTAATTACATATGGAACAAGAAAAACATGAAAGGGTTGGTATATGTTAGATCAACCCAAAACCCCAATTCTCCTATGACTTCTTAAAAAACTAACTTCCATTTTAAACAGCTCGAAAATCTCCCACATTTCTTTGTTTATTGCCTGCCCCACCATAACGTTACTATTTGGTGGCCGATAGACTACTCCTATCAGTGACTTTTTCGCCTTACTATTCCTGATTTCCACCCAAATGGATTCAACCTTATCCTCCATAGCACCGATGTCATCCCTTACTATTCCCCGGATGCCATCCTTAAATAAAGAGCCACACCACCTCCCTTACCATCCACTCTGTCCTTCCGAATAGTTTGATACCCTCGGATATTTAACTCCCAGTCGTGACCATCCTTTAACCATGTTTCAGTAGTGGCCACTAAATCATAGACATTCACGATGATTTGCGCCATCAACTCATTTATCTTATTCGGAATACTACGAGCATTCAGGTAAAGTGCACTTATGTTGGCTTTTATACCTCTGTTTTGAATCTTAACACCTCGATCAGTAACCTTTCCTAAGTTATATTTCCTCTTAACTTTTTACCTAATTTTCCTTGTCGTTGAACCCATATCGTCATGTAACAACCTGCCGCGTCGCTTACAATTTATCTTTTTACTTCCAGTTTTATTCCTTTTAGAACAAAGAACAAAGAAAATTACAGCACAGGAACAGGCCCTTCGGCCCTCCCAGCCTGCGCCGATCCAGATCCTCTATCTAAACCTGTTTCCTATTTTCCAAGATCTACTTCCCTCTGTTCCCGCCCATTCATATGCCTGTCTAGATGCTTCTTAAATGATGCTATCGTGCCCGCCTCTACCACCTCCGCTGGTAAAGCGTTCCAGGCACCCACCACCCTCTGCGTAAAAAACTTTCCACGCACATCTCCCTTAAACTTTCCCCCTCTCACCTTGAAATCATGACCCCTTGTAACTGACACCCCCACTCTTGGGAAAAGCTTGTTGCTGTCCACCCTGTCCATACCTCTCATAATTTTGTAGACCTCAATCAGGTCCCCCCTCAACCCCCGTCTTTCCAACAAAAGCAATCCTAATCTACTCAACCTTTCTTCATAGCTAGCACCCTCCATACCAGGCAACATCCTGGTGAACCTCCTCTGCACCTTCTCCAAGGCATCCACATCCTTCTGGTAATGTGGCGACCAGAACTGCACGCAGTATTCCAAATGTGGCCTAACCAAAGTCGTATACAACTGTAAAATGACCTGCCAACTCTTGTACTCAATACCCCGTCCGATGAAGGCAAGCATGCTGTATGCCTT
Source organism: Scyliorhinus canicula (assembly GCF_902713615.1). Classification (NCBI taxonomy): domain Eukaryota; kingdom Metazoa; phylum Chordata; class Chondrichthyes; order Carcharhiniformes; family Scyliorhinidae; genus Scyliorhinus; species Scyliorhinus canicula. Next base: position 684,494 of record NC_052164.1, read on the forward strand.
CTTGACCACATTATTAACCTGCGTTGCCACCTTCAGGGTACAATGGACCTGAACTCCCAGATCTCTCTGCACATTAATTTTCCCCAAGACCCTTCCATTGACCATATAGTCCGCTCTTGAATTTGATCTTCCAAAATGCATCACCTCGCATTTGCCTGGATTGAACTCCATCTGCCATTTCGCTGCCCAACTCTACAATCTATCTATATTTTGTTGTATTCTCTGACCGTCCTCCTCGCTATCTGAAACTCCACTAATCTTAGTGTCATCTGCAAACTTGCTAATCAGACCACCTATACCTTCCTCCAGGTCATTTATGTAGATCGCAAACAACAGTGGTCCGAGCACGGATCCCTGTGGAACACCACTAGTCACCCTTCTCCATTTTGAGACACTCCCTTCCACCACTACTCTCTGTCTCCTGTTGCCCAGCCAGTTCTTTATCCATCTAGCTAGTACACCCTGAACCCCATACGGCTTCACTTTTTCCATCAACCTGCCATGGGAAACCTTATCAAACGCCTTATTAAAGTCCATGTATACGACATCTACAACCCTTCCCTCATCAATTAACTTTGTCACTTCATCAAAGAATTCCATTAGGTTTGTAAGACATGACCTTCCCTGCACAAAACCATGCTGCCTATCACTGATAAGTCTATTTTCTTCCAGATGTGAATAGATTCTATCCCTCAGTATCTTCTCCAACAGTTTGCCTACCACTGACGTCAAGCTCACAGGTCTATAATTCCCTGGATTATCCCTGCTACCCTTCTTAAACAAAGGGACAACATTAGCAATTCTCCAGTCCTCCGGGACCTCACCCGTGCTCAAGGATGCTGCAAAGATATTTGTTAAGGCCCCAGCTATTTCGACCCTCGCTTCCCTCAGCAACCTGGGATAGATCCCATCCAGTCCTGGGGACTTGTCCACCTTAATGTCTTTTAGAAGACCCAAAACTTCCCCCTTCTGTATGACAACTTGACCAAGAGTATTTAAACATCCATCCCTAGCCTCAACATCCGTCTTGTCCCTCTCCTTTGTGAATACCGATGCAAAGTACTCATTAAGAATCTCGCCCATTTCCTCTGAGTCCACGCATAAATTCCCTCTTTTGTCTTTAAGTGGGCCAATCCTTTCTCTAGTTACCCTCTTGCTCCTTACATACAAATAAAATGCTTTGGGATTTTCCTTAACCCTGTTAGCCAAAGATATTTCATGACCCCTTTTAGCCCTCTTTATTGCGCATTTGAGATTCGTCCTACTTTCCCGATATTCCTCCAAAGCTTCATCAGTTTTGAGTTGCCTCGATCTTATGTATGCTTCTTTTTTCATCTTAGCTAGTCTCACAATTTCACCCGTCATCCATGGTTCCCTAATCTTGCCATTTCTATCTTTCATTTTCACAGGGACATGTCTGTCGTGCACTCTCATCAACCTTTCCTTAAAAGACTTCCACATTTCAAATGTGGATTTACCCTTAAACAGCTGCTCCCAATCCACATTCCCTGGCTCCTGCTGAATTTTGTTATACTCTGCCTTTCCCCAATTTAGCACTCTTCCTTTCGGACCCCTCTTGTCCTTGTCCATGAGTATTCTAAAACTTCCGGAATTGTGATCGCTATTCCCAAAGTAATCACCGACTGAAACATCAACCACCTGGCCAGGATCATTCCCCAATACCAGGTCCAGTATGGCCCCTTCCCGAGTTGGACTATTTACATACTGCTCTAAAAAAACTCTCCTGGATGCTCCTTACAAACTCTGCTCCATCTACGCCTCCAACACTACACGAATCCCATTCAATGTTGGGGAAGTTAAAATCTCCCATCACAACCACCCTATTGCTCCTACATTTTTCTATAATCTGTCTGCATATTTGTACCTCTACTTCACGCTCGCTTTTGGGAGGCCTGTAGTAAAGTCCCAACAATGTTACTGCATCCTTCCTATTTCTCAGCTCCACCCATATTGCCTCAGTGCTCGAATCCTCCATCATGCCCTCCTTAATCACAGCTGTGATATCATCTCTGACGAGTAATGCAACTCCTCCACCCCTTCTACCTCCCTCTCTATCCCTCCTGAAGCATCTAATCCCTGGGATATTTAGTTGCCAGTCCTGCCCTTCCCTCAACCAAGTCTCAGTAATACCAATAGCATCATATTCCCAGGTACTGATCCAAGCCCTAAGTTAATCTGCCTCACCTGCTACACTTCTCGCATTAAAACAAATGAACCTCAGACCACCTGTCCCTTTGCGTTCATCATCTCTTCCCTGTCTACTCTTCCCCTTAGTCACATTGAGTTTATTGTCTCGTACCTTACTGGCTTTAGTTGCTGCTTCTTTACTGACCTCTAACTTCCTAATCTAGTTCCCATCCCCCTGCCACATTAGTTTAAAACCTCCCCAACAGTGTTAGCAAAAGCACCCCCTAGGACATTGGTTCCAGTCCTGCCCAGGTGTAGACCATCCGGTTTGTAATGGTCCCACCGCCCCCAGAACCGGTTCCAATGTCCCAAACATCTGAACCCCTCCCTCCTGCACCATCTCTCAAGCCATGTATTCATTCTGACTATTCTTGAATTTCTACTCTGACTGTCCCGTGGCACTGGTAGCAATCCTGAGATTACTACCTTTGAGTTCCTACTTTTTAAACTTATCTCCTAACTCCCTAAATTCTGATTGTAGGACCTCATCCTTTTTTTTTACCTATATCGTTGGTGCCTATATGCACCACGACAACTGGCTGTTCACCCTCCCTCTTCAGTATCTCCTGCAGCCGATCGGAGACATCCCTGACCCAAGCACCCGGGAGGCAACATACCATTCGGGAGTCTCGTTTTCGACCACAGAAACGCCTGTCTACTCCCCTTACAATTGAATCCCCTATGACTATGGCCCTGCCAGTCTTTTTCCCGCCCTTCTGTGCAGCAGAGCTAGCCATGGTGCCATGAGCTTGGCTACTACTACCTTCCCCTGGTGAGTCATCTCCCCCAACAGTATCCAAAACGGTATACCTGTTTTGGAGGGAAATGACCGCAGGGGACACCTGCACTGCCTTCCTGCTCTTTCTCTGCCTTTTGGTCACCCATTCCCTGTCTCTCTCACCAATCCTAACCTGCGGTGTGACCAACTCCTGAACGTGCTATCCACGACCTCCTCAGCATCGCGGATGCTCCAAAGTGAGTCCATCCGCAGCTCCAGAGCCGTCATGTGGTCTAACAGGAGCTGCAGCTGGACACACTTCCCGCACATGAAGGAGTCAGGGGCATCGGCCGCGTCCCTGAACTCCCACATTGCGCACGAGGAGCATAACACGGGTCTGGGATCTCCTGCCATTTTTACCCTTTACCTTAACTGATTACAAATATAATATCAAATAATTAATAAGTGAAAGGAATAAAGATTTTACTTACCGATCACAATACTTACCAACACATGAAGAGTTAAATTTCTCCCAGCAACTGCTAACTGGAACACTTTCCTTGCCAGCCAATCAGGTCACTGCTTTGCTGTGATGTCATCCTTCAAGGTAAGTTTTTAAAGAGATAAACTTACCTTCCCGACAACCACGGTTATTTTTTTTTGGTTAGAGGAGGGGGTAGGGAGGGAAACACTGAGGCAGTGTTTTGGGTTAAATTGTCACTTGACAACAGCCCCTTCACAAACCACCTTCAAATTAGGCTGACTGCACTGCACGTATGCAAATCTCCCCGGAACAACCAATCAGTAGCTCCGCTCTGCTGCCCTCTGCTGGATTACTGGGCCTATTCATTGAGATCCCCTCAGTCACTGTACTTTGTACTGTCGCCCTTTTTGATTTTGACTATGTCTTCTCTGCCTTACACTTTCCCCCTTACTGCCTTTTTTTTCTGTCCCTGTTTTACTACCTTCCAACTTCCTGCATTGGTTCCCATCCCCCGCCACATTAGTTTAAACTCTCCCCAACAGCTCTAGCAAACACCCTCCTAGGACATGGTTCCAGTCCTGCCCAGGTGCAGACTGTCCAGTTTGTACTGGTCCCACCTCCCCCAGAACCGGTTCCAATGCCCCAGGAATTTGAATCCCTCCCTCTTCACCATCTCTCGAGCCACGCATTCATCCTATCTATCCTGACGTTCCTACTCTGACTAGCTCATGGCACTGGTAGCAATCCTGAGATTACTACGTTTGAGGTCCTACTTTTTAGTTTAACTCCTAACTCCCTGAATTCAGCTTGTAGGACCTCATCTCATTTTTTACCTATATTGTTGGTGCCTATGTGCACCACGACAGCTGGCTGTTCACGCTCCCCCCTCCCCCAGAATATCCTGCAGCCGCTCCGAGACATCCTTGACCCTTGCACCAGGGAGGCAACATACCATCCTGGAGTCTCGATTGCGTCCACAGAACCACCAGTCTATTCCCCTAACGATCGAGTCCCCTATCACTATAGCCCTGCCATTTTTCTTCCTGCCCTGTTGCGCAGCAGAGCCAGCCACGGTGCCATGAACCTGGCTGCTGCTGCCTTCCCCTGGTGAGCCATCTCCCTCAACAGTATCCAAATCGGTATATCTGTTTTGCAGGGAGATGACCGCAGTGGACACCTGCACTGCCTTCCTACTCTTGCTCTGTCTTTTGGTCACCCATTTTCTATCTACTTCAGTAACTTTCACCTGCGGTGTGACCAACTCGCTAAACGTGCTATCCACGACCTCCTCAGCATCGCGGATGCTCCAAAGTGAGTCCATCCGCAGCTCCAGAGCCGTCAAGTGGTCTAACAGGAGCTGCAACTGAACACACTCCTTGCACGTGAAGGAGCCAGGGACAGTGGACGTGTCTCTGAGCTCCCACATCGCACACGAGGAGCATGACACGGGTCTGGGATCTCCTGCCATGTCTTAAACTTTAGGTTAACTTATAAAACTACAATTTCAAAAAAATGAAATAAATAAATAAATTAGACAATGAAAAGAAAAACTACTTACCAGGGTTAAAAAGCACCTCCTCCGCACCTAGCTTCAAATTCCCAAACTCACTCTTGGTTGTGTCTCACTCTTGGCTGCATCTTCTCTGGCTCACCGGGAGTGAGTTACAAGTTGCTCTTTTAAATTGGCCTGAGTTGACTCCCCCCACCTGCTTTTAGATTAAAGTAGATTAAGGTGACTGACACTTAACTGCCAACCAGTTATGTGAGTGGGTGGGGCAGCCCTTGTTAACCTTCACTGCACAATTTTAGATTAATTTAAACTCCTGAAATTTAAAAGGGAACAGCCTTACCAATTGAATTTAATTCAATTCCCACCTAGCTTCCAATTGCCAAACTAACTCTTCGCGGTGCCTCACTCTGGCTGTGTCTTCTCTGGCTCACTGGGAGAACTCAAATGAACGTGTGACACAAGATTGACCTTGATCCAGTTTAGTTTGATTCTCTGCAGCCAGGTTGTCCCCATTGGGGCTGGATAATTTCCTTTAACAATGGGCAGGGACAAGTCTGCAGTCTGTCCGTTTAGCTGCACATTTACATCGATACGGCCCCTCAATGGAACCACTTTCCCAGTATTGGTTTTTAAGGTGATATGTCATAGTTTCTCTGGGTAAACAATTTCTGTTACTAACAAAACTGCTGCCCTAGTATCCACCTTCATTGTCTGTTCAGCGACCCAGTAAGTGTGTTACACCTGCAATAGTCAATGCGTCCAATGATTGTTCATCATCTGGCTGCGCCTCTGTTCCTTTCTTGTGCCCGTTTTGTATCACATGGATCCTATTCCGTCTATTTGGTTTTCCAGTTCTTGCTTTTTGTAGTTCTTGTTTGGAACTTGTTTTTTGCCCAACACAAGGGTTCAATGTGGCCATTTTTACACAATTCCTGCATTTTGCATCATCGGTGGCAATTTCAAACCCGTGTTGGTGGTCGGGTCTCAGCTTATGTTTTAAGGATTCTAGTGCTTGAACTTTATTGTTTGGCTGCTTTAGCTGCTGATTCCATAAAGATCGCGACTTCTTTAGCCTTTTTTAGGTTTAATTTGCTCTTTTTTAAGTCTTTTTTTAATATCTTTGCTTCTTGACTCAGATACTAGTTTGTCTCTAATGGTGTCATTCAAGAAACCTCCAAATTCACAATACTCAGCTAATTTCTCCAAAGTAGCTGCGAACTGATTGATTCACCTTCTTGTTGGTTACATTTATGGAGCCTGAACACTCGGCAATGACGAGAGGTTTAGGTGGGAAATGGTCCAGCAATATCTCCACAACCTCATTGTAGGTTTACAAACCTGGGTTTTAGGTCAAATTCACCGGCCCCCCCCCCCCCCCCCCGTACTCAGGACTTTTGGTGCAATTTTATTCAGTTGAACAAAATAATCAAATCTTTCAGTATATGAGACTGTTTCCTTCTGAGTTTTGTAGTACCCCCAGCTCTAAACCATTATTGCTGGGTACTTGTCACTCACGGTACTCCTTGTACTGTTCCAGATCGGCCAGCTTCTCCTCAATGTTGATTCCTCCGAAATCTACATATAAATTTTGATTCATTCGATGGCTGCTGCCAATATTTGGCATCCCTCCATCACCAGCTTTGGTGTAGCAAAGATTTTAGCTTCTTAAACCTTTTTGATGTCTTTGCACAGACCGATGATTTTATTTTTAGTTCTCTGGGCGACCCTGCCAGTGTGATTCAGGACCTCCTCGTCGCCAGATTTCCTTGTGGTATTTTTAAAGGATAGGTTTGCACATCACAAAGTTATACACAAACAACAGTTTTATTTACTCTCCAGGCCGTTAGGATAGACTGCCCGTTGCCTGCACATACAGCCGAGGATGTCAGCAATGCGTCACATCATTGGACTAATGATAGGACCAAACATAAATACATAACAATGACAATCGTTAATGATTTCTTGGTCACTTTAATTCCAGATTTATTAACTGAATTTAAATTCCACCAGGGTTCCAACCCATTAGCCTGGGCCTCTGAATTTCTTCTTCAGCGACATTACCACTACAGGAATAGGCCATTAGGCCCCTACCCCACCATTCAATTACATCATGAAGATTCTGTGGCTCTATTGGAAGGCTAGCAATTGTTCTGACCAATGTTACATCCTGACCAGCAATTGGCATCAACATCTCCCTCACATTTAATTAGTAATACCTTCCCAAATAACTGATCAAATAATTTTGAATGTAGATGGTGTGTACCTTATAGATGGCAGAGTAAGAAACATGTGCAGCTAAATTCCTTGTTAGGTGAATTGGACATTCTGAATTCTCTCTCTGTGTACCTGAACAGGTGCCGGAATGTGACGACTAGGGGCTTCTCACAGTAACTTCATTGCTGTGTTAATATAAGCCTACTTGTGACAATAATAAAGTAAGAAGTCTTACAACACCAGGTTAAAGTCCAACAGGTTTGATTCAAACACGAGCTTTCGGAGCTGTGCTCCGAAAGCTCGTGTTTGAATCAAACCTGTTGGACTTTAACCTGGTGTTGTAAGACTTCTTACTGTGCTCACCCCAGTCCAACGCCGGCATCTCCACATCGTGACAATAATAAAGATTATTGTTATTAGAACATAGAACATAGAACAGTACAGCACAGAACAGGCCCTTCGGCCCTCGATGTTCGGCCCTACTCAAACCCACGTATCCACCCTATACCCGTAACCCAACAACCCCCCTTTTATTTTAAATGTAAATTATAGGAAGAGTGCTTTCTGCTTCAAGCTTCACTTTGAGATCCTGACTGTTCTCAGATTGCAAAAAATCAGAAACTACAAAGCCAGGACTCTGAAATCTACTAAACTTCTCATTTCAGTCAAAACCATTGCTTCACAGGGGCCGACTTACATTGAAACAACCTGGGCTAACAGTCTGACTTGGTGTAATGGATGGAGACATTGTGGATAAGAGCCAAACAGGTTCACAAATCACAGGCAGCAGAATTTTACACAAGCAGACTGTAAACTGGATTATTATTATTATTATGGTTCTGCTCCGTCAAGGCAAGATAATCACCCATTAACCTTCTAAACATACTTTCCTCTCTCTGTCTCAGCATCACAAGGTGGTTGGTTTCTGTGGCAGAAACACTGAATATAAAGATCAGCACCTCCACAGCCCGACCTGAATCATCTGCCCTACTTTCTAACTCCTGCCTTGAGGCAGCCTGACAAACTCAGCCACATGTCCAGAATGAGAAATCGCAACATATTTCCTGGTGCCCATTAACCTGGACTGAGCCCCTGGAGGGGGAAATGTTCGCTCCACAGGATTGAATGCGGAATTCTCTGTGACGTTGTCCTTTACAGACAACGCCCCTTCCATTCGCTCTGGCTCCTGGTTATACTTAACCACGGGAGTAGAGTCCCAGTTGTTGACCCCAATGTCTGGTCTTAAAGGAGCGGGGAGGGGGTTCTACATGTGGAGGGGGGGCAGGAATGGGGGGGGCAGGAATTGGGGGGGGGGAGGGGGGCGCAGGAATTGGGGGGGAGGGGGCAGGAATGGGGGGGCAGGAATTGGGGGGGCAGGAATTGGGGGAGGGGGCAGGAATTGTGGGGAGGGGGCAGAAATTGGGGGGAGGGGGGCAGGAATTGGGGGAGGGGGGCAGGAAATGGGGGAGGGGGGGGCAGGAATTGGGGGCAGGAATTGGCAGGAGGGGGGCAGGAATTGGGGGGAGGGGGTAGGAATTGGGGGGAGGGGGTAGGAATTGGGGGAGGGGGCAGGAATTGGGGGACGGGGGCATGAATTGGGGGGCATGAATTGGGGGGAGGGGGGCAGGAATTGGGGAGGGGGGCATGAATTGGGGGGAGGGGGACAGGAATTGGGGGGAGGGGGCATGAATTGGGGGGAGGGGGGCATGAATTGGGGGACGGGGGCATGAATTGGGGGGCAGGAATTGGGGGGAGGGGGGCATGAATTGGGGGGAGGGGGGCAGGAATTGGGGGGAGGGGGGCATGAATTGGGGGGCAGGAATTGGGGGGAGGGGGGCATGAATTGGGGGGAGGGGGGCATGAATTGGGGGGCAGGAATTGGGGGAGGGGGGCATGAATTGGGGGGAGGGGGGCAGGAATTGGGGGAAGGGTGGACAGGAATTGGGGGAGGGGGCAGGAATTGGGGGAGGGGGCAGGAATTGGGGGGAGGGGGCAGAAATTGGGGAAGGGGGGCAGGAATTGGGGGGAGGGGCAGGAATTGGGGAGGGGGGCAGGAATTGGCAGGGGGCAGGAATGGGCGGGGGGCAAGAATGGGCGGGGGGGCAAGAATGGGCGGGGGCAGGAATTGGCGGGGGGGGCAGGAATGGGCGGGGGGGGGCAGGAATGGGCGGGGGGGCAAGAATGGGCGGGGGGGGCAAGAATTGGTGGGGGGGCAGGAATGGGCGGGGGGGGCAGGAATGGGCGGGGGGGGCAGGAATGGGCGGGGGGGCAGGAATGGGCGGGGGGGCAGGAATGGGCGGGGGGGCAGGAATTGGCGGGGGGGCAGGAATTGGTGGGGGGGAGCCAGGAAGTGTGGAGGGGGGGAGCCAGGAATTGTGGAGGGGGGGAAGGAATTGTGGAGGGGGGGGGGGCAGGAATTGTGGAGAGGGGGCAGGAATTGTGGAGGGGGGGCTGAAATTGTGGAGGGGGGCAGGAATTGTGGAGGGGTGGGGGAGCCAGGAATTGTGGAGGGGGGCAGGAATTGTGGAGGGGGGGCAGGAATTGTGGAGGGGGGGGCAGGAATTGTGGAGGGGGGGCAGGAATTGTGGAGGGGGGGCAGGAATTGTGGAGGGGTTGGGGAGCCAGGAATTGTGGAGGGGGGGGGCAGGAATTGTGGAGGGGGGGCAGGAATTGTGGAGGGGGGGAGCCAGGAATTGTGGAGGGGGGGGAAGCCAGGAATTGTGGAGGGGGGGCAGGAATTGGGGGGAGGGGGGCATGAATTGGGGGGGCAGGAATTGGGGGGGCAGGAATTGGGGGGGGGAGCCAGGAATTGTTGAGGGGGGGGCAGGAATTGTGGAGGGGGGGGGAGCCAGGAATTGTGGAGGGGGGGCAGGAATTGGGGGGAGGGGGGCATGAATTGGGGGGGCAGGAATTGGGGGGGGGAGCCAGGAATTGTTGAGGGGGGGGCAGGAATGGGCGGGGGGGGGGCAGGAATTGGGGGGAGCCAGGAATTGTGGGGGAGGGGTGGGGGGAGAGTATTATAAGGAACAGCAAAAGAAACTTTAAATGTGAATGCTGCTAACAGACAGTAATGTGAAACACTACCTCCCGTCAGCCTGTCTCGCTGAACTGGCACCACCTTCTCAGGAAATGTATTAATGGACGTGTTGCACAGTGTGACTGACAATCAAACACAATGTGACACCAAAATAACAACAGGATCAGAGCATTTCCATTTTCCGTTCAATTCCCACGTATTTCAGTGCATCTGCTTGACTGTATCTGAAACAGAAACACAACAGCCAGTTTGTCATTTGTGTTTCAAATATTATATCATCAACTGTTAATTCTTTAGTTTGCATAAAACAGGAAATGTAATTACTGCAGAAACAGGAAAGGGCTGGTCAAAGAATGAGGGGTTACAACAAGGCCTGAATTAGGGGCAGTGTGCAGTCAGTCAACTTGCAAAGTGCGGTGAATAAGGTTAGTGAGCAGCAGTGTCAGACAGCCGTGCAGACGGTGTGTTGCTGTTGCAATAACAAACACTTTGCTCAGGAAGGATAACTAGAAGCAAAATACTGTGGATGCAGGAACTCCAAAATCAATACTAGAAAAACCCAGCAGGTCATCCAGCATCTGTGCCGAGAGAAACAGAGTTAACATTGAGAGGCCAACGACACTTTTACAGGACTGAAGAGGGACAGAAACGTGATGAATGATATATTTGTAGAGGCAGGTGGAGGAGGTCAGGGTTAGGAGTGCTAATAGTGGAATGAAATTAAAATAACAGAATGTGTTAATAAGAGAGCAAAGGTGAGTGAGTGCTGAGTGGGACAGATGGCCATGAGGGGTAAGGGCAAGCCAAGAGAACTGAAAAACAAGATGGCAGAGAAAGGTCGCAGTCTGACACTGTTGAACTTAATGTTGAGTCCAGGAGGCTGTAACATGCCTCACTCGGAGGATGAGGTGCTGTTCCTCCAGTTTGTGTTGGGCTTCACTGGAACATTGCAGCCGGCCAAGGACGGACATGTGGGTGTGAGAGCAGGACGGGGAGTTGAAACGGCAGCGACAGGAAGGTTGTGGACATGCAGACTGAGTGAAGGTTTTTCAAAACGTGATCGCCCAGTTTAGTCTCCCCAATGTAGAGACCATATTGGCACAGCAAATACAATCGACCAAATTGAAGGAGGCAGAAGTGAATTGTTGCTTCACCTGAAAGGAGTGTTTGGGACCTTGGAGAGTGAGGAGAAGGTAATGGGGCAGGTGTCGCACTTTCTGCGATTGCATGGGAAGGTGCGGGTGGGAAAGGGGTGATGGAGAAGTGGACCAGGGTGTCATGGACGGAGTAATCCCTGCGGAATGCTGCTGGGGGTGATGAGGGGAAGATGTGTTCAATGGTGGCATCTTGCTGTAGTTGGTAGAAATTCCTTTAACTTGTCTCAATTCCTGCAAATGAACGGTGTGGCTAAGGGTACCCACATGGGCCCCAATTATGCCTGTCTTTTAGTGGAACATTTCTTGTTCCAATCTTACTCAGACCCACTTCCACAACACTTCCTCTGTTACATTGGTAAATACATCGGTGCTACTTCATGGCGTCGTCTGGACCTGGAAAACATTGTCAATTTTGCTTCCAATTTCCACCCCTCCCTCACCTTCACATGGTCTGTCTCTCATTCCAGCCTTGGCCTCTCTGTCTCCATTCCTGGTCATAAACCCACCACCAATCTTCATTACAAATCACATAGCACCTCATTGCGCAAACGTCTTGTTTTATTTTATTTAACCCCGGACATTTTATCCCACCCTGAATGGAGTTTGTAGTGAAAACTGTTACTTGGACAACTGTGGGATAATTAAGGAAAGTCAGCACACATTCGTTAAGAAAAATCTGTGTTTATTTTTCATTGTGTTTTTTGATGAGGTAACAGAGGATGGATAAGGGCAATGTGGTCGACGTGGTGTACATGGACTTCCAAAAAAAAACGCATTATTGGATCGTCAGCAGAGCTGAATCAGAGAGAAAATGGAAGCGAAGTTTGCAGAGAGACGGAAAACAGAGGCTATTGGAAAATGGTTGTTTTGTGGCTGAAGAAAGTGGATTTCCCCAGGGGTCAGTATCGTGACCCCTGCTTCTCCTGATATATATTCATTTTGTAGTGCACAATTTCAAAATTTGAAGATGACAGAAAACTTGGAAGAATTGTGAACCATGAACAGGATATTGACAAATAATCACTGACTAACTGGTATCCTCTTTCGATGGTTTGTGAAGATTTAATTTAACATTTTACCTGTAATCAAAAAACAATTCCGCGCCAGCCTGGATCATTCTTTTTGCAAAAATCCCAATTCGGTGATCACCATTCACCATGACAACTGGAAAAGAGTTAGAAGAGTTTCAGTACACAGGATGAATCAACTGCGGGTCAGAGGTTATGTAGTTGGGAAGTGCAGGTTCGTTGGCCATGGGGTCAGAGGGGGTCGCAGGACTATGAGTAAGGAGCTGGTGGGTGTATGGTTAGAAGCTGCCAGTCTGTTGGTCAAGAGGTGAGAATACAAGCCAAGGAAATACTTCTGAGGCTGTGTAAGGCTCTGGTCAGACCCCATTTGGAGTATTGTGAGCAGTTTTGGGCCCCGTATCTAAGGAAGGATGTTCCGGCCTTGGAAAGGGTTCAGAGAAGGTTCACAAGAATGATCCCGAGAATGAAGAACTTATCGAATGAGGAACAGTTGAGGACTCTGGGTCTGTACTCGTTGGGAGTTTAGAAGGATGAGGGGGGATTTTATTGAAACTTACAGGATACTGCGAGGCCTGGATAGAGTGGACGTGGAGAGGATGTTTCCACTTGTAGGAAATACTAGAACCAGAGGACACAATCTCAGACTAAAGGGGCGATCCTTTGAAACAGAGATGAGGAGGAATTTCTTCAGCCAGAGGGTGGTGAATCTGTGGAACTCTTTGCCGCAGAAGGCTGTGGAGGCCAAATCACTGAGTATCTTTAAGACAGAGATAGATAGGTTCTTGATAATAAGGGGATCGGGGTTGTGGGGAGAAGGCAGGAGAATGGAGATGAAAAAATATCAGCCATGATTGAATAGCGGAGCAGACTCGATGGGCCGAGTGGCCTAATTCTGCTCCTAAGTCTTATGGTCACGGTGACAGGACCCTGGGCCCTCTGTGGAACCCAGGCACAGGGCACCATCTAAAATGGACAGCAAACTGCTGCTTCCTCTGTCACATCCTCAACACTCTCTTCCACAAACCCCTCCAGCTCCTTTCTCGCCCACTCAGCACCTTATCCCTTCCCCACACCCATTGCCCCACCCCTTCACCCCCTTTCCCTGCCCACCACCCAGACATTTGGGATCCTTACCTTTAGCATAGCAATTGGGATTGACGGAGTGATTCGCAAAACGGATTTTGTTTCCTTTCCGAGTTGCATCAACAACAAAATCTACAAAAGAGGAATAAAAGCATTGCTGAGCAGACCCACAATTAACCCCTTCACCCCTCCCCCTTCACCCCTCCCCCGGCTCCATCACTTACAGAGTGAGAGCTGATCTTGTTTAAACATATAATCTCCTGAGGGTCTTGACAGGGTTGATGCTGAGAAGATTGTTCCCCTCATAGGGGAATCGAGAATTAAGGGTCATAGTTTGAGAATAAGGGGTGTGCGGAATGAGGAGAATTATTTCTCCCAGATTGGGTGTTATATTTGTGGAATTCTCGTCTCAGAGAGCAATGGGGGCTGGGGGCCACTGAATATTATCAAGGCTGAGTTAGATGGACAAGGAGGTCCAGGGCTATGTGGGACAGCCCCCCCCCCCCCCCCCACCCTCACCCCGAACGAAGGGGCCAACTCAGCCAGTAGATGCTGGGAGAGGCTTCCCAACAGTTATTACTCCTTACAGGGTCGGCAAGATGTCGCGATCTGGATCCCGCCCTTCGCAGGGTGAAGCCGGCTTGGAAGCTGACGTACTGGCAATAGCTGGGTGCTGGTGCCAAGCTGGCATTGTGTCCGCACTGGGGGGCTGCCCAAATGTGATGGGGTGCAGAGGGCCAAGGAGCTCCCGGCAGGCGGGTTGGGGCTTTGGGGGTGTGAGCTCCTCAGTGTAGGAAATGATGGTAAAGTGTGGCCTGGGTGAGGCCTACCCAACGGGTAGGAAAACACGACAGACTGCCGAGAGAACGTGGGATCGTTCCCACTTTTGACTTCTTATCCTGTCCAAAGTCATAATCAGATGAGCCATGATCTTATTGAATGGAGGAGGAGGTCGGAGGGGCCGAGTGGCAGCTCCTGCTCCGATTTCTGATGATTTTATATCCTCTCCCCAACCCCTCTCCAACCTCCACATCAATCAGGGGGAACAACCTAATCCATAAAGTTCCTGTTCTCAGGATTAATTCAACAAAACTTTATTCATGGGATGTGGAAGTTACTGGGATGGGCTGGGGGTGGGGGGGGGGGGGGGGTGGGATGTCAGCTATTGTCCATCCCTAGCTGCCCTTAAACTGAGTATCTCATTCGGCGTTCCCCTGGATCCCCGGAGCGTTACCCTGGGTCCCGGGAGCGTTACCCTGGGTCCCGGGAGCGTTACCCTGGGTTCCCGGAGCGTTACCCTGGATCCCCGGAGCGTTACACTGAATCCCCGGAGCGTTACCCTGGATCCCCGGAGCGTTACCCTGGGTTCCCGGAGCGTTACACTGGATCCCCGGAGCGTTACACTGGATCCCCGGAGCGTTACCCTGGGTCCCCGGAGCGTTCCCAAGGCTCCCCGGAGCGTTCCCAAGGCTCCCCGGAGCGTTACCCTGGATTCCTGGAGCGTTACCCTGGGTTCCCGGAGCGTTCCCAAGGCTCCCTGGAGCGTTACCCTGGATTCCCGGAGCGTTACCCTGGGTTCCCGGAGCGTTCCCAAGGCTCCCCGGAGCGTTACCCTGGATCCCTGGAGCGTTACCCTGGGTTCCCGGAGCGTTACCCTGGGTCCCCGGAGCGTTACCCTGGATCCCCGGAGCGTTACCCTGGATCCCCGGAGCGTTACCCTGGGTCCCCGGAGCGTTACCCTGGATCCCCGGAGCGTTACCCTGGATCCCCGGAGCGTTACCCTGGATCCCCGGAGCGTTACCCTGGGTTCCCGGAGCGTTACCCTGGGTTCCCGGAGCGTTACCCTGGATCCCCGGAGCGTTACCCTGGGTCCCCGGAGCGTTACCCTGGGTTCCCGGAGCGTTACCCTGAGTCCCCGGAGCGTTACCCTGGGTTCCCGGAGCGTTACCCTGGGTCCCCGGGGCGTTACCCTGGGTCCCCGGAGCGTTACCCTGGATCCCCGGAGCGTTACCCTGGATCCCCGGAGCGTTACCCTGGGTCCCCGGAGCGTTACCCTGGATCCCCGGAGCGTTACCCTGGGTCCCCGGAGCGTTACCCTGGGTCCCCGGAGCGTTCCCAAGGCTCCCCGGAGCGTTACCCTGGGTTCCCGGAGCGTTACCCTGGGTCCCCGGAGCGTTACCCTGGGTCCCCGGAGCGTTACCCTGGATCCCTGGAGCGTTACCCTGGATCCCCGGAGCGTTACCCTGGGTTCCCGGAGCGTTACCCTGGGTTCCCGGAGCGTTCCCAAGGCTCCCCGGAGCGTTACCCTGGATCCCCGGAGCGTTACCCTGGGTTCCCGGAGCGTTACCCTGGGTTCCCGGAGCGTTACCCTGGGTTCCCGGAGCGTTACCCTGAGTCCCCGGGGCGTTACCCTGGGTCCCCGGGGCGTTACCCTGGGTTCCCGGAGCGTTCCCAAGGCTCCCCGGAGCGTTACCCTGGGTTCCCGGAGCGTTACCCTGGGTCCCCGGAGCGTTCCCAAGGCTCCCAGGAGCGTTACCCTGGATCCCCGGAGCGTTACCCTGGGTTCCCGGAGCGTTACCCTGGGTTCCCGGAGCGTTCCCAAGGCTCCCAGGAGCGTTACCCTGGATCCCCGGAGCGTTACCCTGGGTTCCCGGAGCGTTCCCAAGGCTCCCAGGAGCGTTACCCTGGATCCCCGGAGCGTTACCCTGGGTCCCCGGAGCGTTCCCAAGGCTCCCCGGAGCGTTACCCTGGATCCCCGGAGCGTTACCCTGGGTCCCCGGAGCGTTCCCAAGGCTCCCCGGAGCGTTACCCTGGGTCCCTGGAGCGTTACCCTGGGTTCCCGGAGCGTTCCCAAGGCTCCCAGGAGCGTTACCCTGGATCCCTGGAGCGTTACCCTGGGTCCCCGGAGCGTTACCCTGGGTCCCCGGAGCGTTACCCTGGGTTCCCGGAGCGTTCCCAAGGCTCCCCGGAGCGTTCCCAAGGCTCCCCGGAGCGTTACCCTGGATTACTGGTCCAGTGAGAATACCACAGCCCCACTGCCTCCCACTGATGTCACGCTGGTTATATCTCACTCAGAATTTGGAGGAAGGTTCAATGCAGGGCAGCAGATTGCACCATTGCCTAATCAGTGTCCCAGCAACGTCTCAGACACAAAATTAATTAGCAACCACACACAGAATGAGCAGGGCTGCTGACCATTGTTGAGATTGAAGAGAAAGCTGGACATGTATTTATCATAGACTTTCCCACGTCGATCTGCTTCATCCTGCGATATGATCTACAAGGAAAAGAGATCAACGATTAGTAACTATGCAAACATAACACCATAAGAAATAAGAGGAGGCCATTCGGCCCCTCGAGGCTACGCCACCATCCAATAGGATCACGGCGGATCCGACATTCCCCTCATCCACTTTCCTTTTTTTACATAAATTTAGAGCGCCCAATTCATTTTTTTTAAATTAAGGGGCAATTCAGCGTGGCCAATCCACCTACCCTGCACATCTTTTTGGGTTGTGGGAGTGAGGCAGGTTAAGGGGCTAAGCGGACAGCAGTGGAGGAGCTTCAGACTTTACAATCGTCAAACAGGTTTGAGGTGCTCACAACCTGTGTGAAGGAAAGTGAGCACAGTAAGAAGCCTTCCAACGCCAGGTTAAAGTCCAACAGGTTTGTTTCAAACACTAGCTTTCGGAGAACTGCTCCTTCCTCAGGTTCACCTGTTGGACTTTAACCTGGTGTAAGACTTCTTACTGTGCTCACCCCAGTCCAACGCCGGCATCTCCACATTAAGGAAAGCGAGGTGTGCAAGTGGATGAGCGGACTGGCATCATGGCACAGGAACCTGTTCAAGTGGCAGGGAGGAGAAGCAGTTTGGTGGTGGTCGGGGACAGTATAGGGAGTGGGATTGACACTGTTCTCTGTAACAAAGAGTGGGTCAAGGCAGCTGTTTTGCAGCTTCCGGGCTGGAGAGGAATTTACATTGGGAGGGGGAGGACTCAGTTGTTGTGCTCCATGTCGGCACCAATGGCATATGTTCCGTATGTCTCTCCCCCACTATCCAACTTGACTGCTTATATTTAAACCCCCCCCCCCCCCCCATCATCCACCTGTCGCCTCTTTGCTTCCCCCTTCCCCTCCCCCCACATCTACAGTTTACCCTCTGATGTTAGTTTCTCTGCAGTTTGGCCTTTCACACCTTTTGTTCTCTCTGGGGACTGTCATTAACACTTTTTCCCCTTGGTATCTGTGGCTATGACTCATCTTTCATTCTTACTCCACAGTATAAATACTTCCCACTTTCTCTGTCTGTTAGCTTTGACAAAAAGTCATCGGGCTTGAAACGTGTGGGGCGGAATTCTCCGCAGGGGGCCGAATTCGTGAAGGCTATCGTGAACTCGGCCGAGGTTCACGACGGCCTCGGAGCCCGCTCCCCGCACCTAATTCACCCCCACCCGGGGGGCTAGGAGCCCGCTCCCCACACCTAATTCACCCCCACCCGGGGGGCTAGGAGCGGCCCTCTGTCTTTTTCGGCAGCGACCTCGTCACGCCGAGAATGTGAAGTCATCCGCGCATGCGCGGGTTGCCGGTTCCAATGCGCGGATGACTTCATCGCGCAGACGGCACGAACCCGCGCATGCGCGGTGCCGTCTTTCTCCACTGCCGCACGGCAAGACTTGGCGGCTTGAATCTTGCCGGGCGGCGGAGGGGAAAGAGTGCGTCCGTTTTGGACGCTGGCCCGACGATCGGTGGGCACCGATCACTGGCCTGTCCCCTCCCGAGCCTTTCCCCTCCCGAGCCTTTCCCCTCCCGAGCCTTTCCCCTCCCGAGCCTTTCCCCTCCCGAGCCTGTCCCCTCCCGAGCCTGTCCCCTCCCGAGCCTGTCCCCTCCCGAGCCTGTCCCCTCCCGAGCCTTTCCCCTCCCGAGCCTGTCCCCTCCCGAGCCTTTCCCCTCCCGAGCCTGTCCCCTCCCGAGCCTGTCCCCTCCCGAGCCTGTCCCCTCCCGAGCCTTTCCCCTCCCGAGCCTGTCCCCTCCGGAGCACAGTTGCGGTGCTCCCGTCCAAATCGGGCCCCTGGATGCCCCAAATGGGCATCTGGCGCCCGTTTCACGAATGCAGTGACCAGGTGTGGTTGCTGCCGTGGTGAAACGGGCGTGAAGGGCCGGCCGCTCGGCCCATCGGGCTCGGAGAATCGCCGTTCGCCGTGAAAAACGGCAAGCGGCGATTATTCTGAGCCGGGGGGGGGGGGGGGGGGGGAGAATCGCTGGGGGCACCAGGGGGGGCGTAAAAAATGTCGGGAGGCCCTCCCACGATTCTCCCACACCACGTGGGGAGCGGAGAATTCCGCCCTAGCTGTTTTCTCTCCCGACAGATGCTGCCAGACCTGCTGAAATTTTCTAGCATTTTCTTTTTCGTACCAATGACATAAGCAGGACAAGGAAGAGGCTTTGCCTCCTTGTCATTATGAGGAGCTAGGGGCCATTTGCCGTGTCATTATGAGGAGCTAGGGGCCATTTGCCGTGTCATTATGAGGAGCTAGGGGCCATTTGCCGTGTCATTATGAGGAGCTAGGGGCCATTTGCCGTGTTCATTATGAGGAGCTAGGGGCCAAATTAAAAAGCAGAACCTGAAAACAGGTTATTACCTGGGCCACATGCAAATTGGCATTGGGCAATTAAGATTAGAGAGGTGAATGCGTGGCTCAAAGTGGGAGGGACGGGTTATGGTCTGTGACATACTAGCGTCAGTACTGGGGAAAGTGAGGCTGTACCATTCGCACGTTCTACACCTGAACTGTGCTGGAATCACTGTTCTTGCAAACCGCATTAACTGGGAAGTAAAGAGAGTTTAAAATTATATAGTGAGGGCAAGGGATCAAACGTGGGAAGATGTGGTTTATTAAAAAGTAGAGGAGAGTAGACGCCAGGCGGAAGAGGAAGGTATTAATATGGGAAATGGTAAGCAGAGTGTACAGGGAACAGACAGCAGATAAGGCTAGAGGCTACAAAAATAATAAAAGGACAAAACTGAAGTCTTTATATCTGAATGAATGTAGCATTCAAAAAAAAAAACGGATGAACTACAAATAGAGATAAATAAGTATGATGTAATAGCCATTGCAGAGACATGGTTGCAGGATGGTATAGGCTGGGACCTGAACATTGAAGAGCATATGACTTTTATGAAGGATAGAAAGTTCGGAAAAGGTGGACAGCTGGTTCTGTTAATTATGATGACATTAACACAGTAGAGAGGAATGATCCAAGTTCAGGAAACCAGGATATGGAAGTGGTTTGGGTAGAGATGAGGAATGATAAAGGCAAGAAGTCATTTGTGGGACTGGTGTACAGATCATGATTGAATTTTACATTCAGTTTGAGGGGGAGAAGAGTGGGTCTAGGAATATCACAGACTCACAGAATACTACATTGCAGAAGAGGCCCTTCGGCCCATCGAGTCTTCACCGACACATGAAAGACACCTTACCTGCCGACCTGATCCCATTTGCCGGCACTTGGCCCACAGCCGTGAATGTTATGACGTGCCAAGGGCTCATCCAGGCACATTTTCAAATATAAATTTAGAATACTCAATTCTTTCTTTTCCCAACTAACGGACAATTTAGCGTGGCCAATCCACCTAACCTGCACATCTTGGGTTGTGGGGGAGAGACCCACGCAGACATAAGGAGAATGTACAAACTCCACAGGGACAGTGACCCGGGACAGGGATCGGATCCGGGTACCCAGAACTGTGAGGCACCAGTGCTAACCACTAAGACACCATGCTGCTTCATCCTGCTACTTTTTAACAGATGTGAGGCAACCCACCTCTACCCCCCTCCCAGGCAGTGCTTTCCAGACCATCACCACCCTCTGGGGAAAAACAAATTTCTTCAAATTCCCCCTAAACCTCCCGCCCATCACCTTGAACTTGTGTCCCCCTCGTAACTGACCCTTCAACTAAGGGGAACAGCTGTTCCCTATCCACCCTGTCCATGTCCCTCAGGATCTTGTCCACCTCAATCAGATCACCCCTCAGTCTTCTCTGCTCCAGAGAAAACAATCCAAGCCTATCCAACCTTTCTTCATAATTTAAATGTTCCACCCCAGGCAACATCCTGGTGAATCTCCTCTGCACCCCCTCCAGTACAATCACATCCTTCCTATAATGTGGCGAATTTCACACAGTACTCCAGCTGTGGCCTCACCAAAGTTCTATACAACTCCAACATGCCCTCCCTGCTTCTGTAATCTATGCCTCGATTGATAAAAGCGAGTGTCCCACATGCCTTTCTCACCCACCCTATTAATCTGCCCTTCTGCCTTCAGAGATCTGTGGGCAAACACGCCAAGGTCCCTTTGTTCTTCGGAATTTCCCAGTGTCAGACCTTACATTGAATAGTATTTTAAACTTAAATAAGATGAATTAGGAGGGCATGAAAACGCCAGCAAACATGAACTGGCAATTTAGATTATGGGATCGGTCAATAGAAATGTAGTAGTTGACATTTAAAGGAATATTTCACAGAATAGAGTCCAATGAAAACTAACAAAGTTAAAGATAGTATCAAACTTAAATAAAAAGCATATCCTTGCACAAAGGCAGGGTCAGGTCAGAAGATTGGACGGAATATAAGAAACAGTAAAGAATGAGTAAAAGATTAATAAGGAGGGAGAAATTAGAGTATGAGAGAAAGTTAGTTGGAAATATGAAAAGAGATAGAAAGAGTTACTGTAGACATTAGAGTTAAAGTGAGCGTTGGTCGTATAGAAAGGAGTCTGGAGAGTTAACAATGGAAAATAAGGGGCAGAATTCTCCGCTCCCGGGAAAAATCGGGAACGCCGTCGTGAGCTCGGCCGAGTTTCACGACTGCCTCGGAGGCCGCTCCTCTCACCGTATTCACCCCCACCCAGGGGGCTAGGAGCGGTGCTCTGTTATTCTCGGCGGCCGGGCCTTGGCGCTTGCGTCAAGGTGGCGCGCCGAGAATGACGCGACGGCGGCGCCTATGTGACGTCAGCCGCGCATGCGCAGATTGGCCGGCTCCAACCCACGCATGCGCGGCTGACGTCACGACGGATGACGGCTCAAACCCACGCATGCGTGGTGGCCGTCTTCCCCTCCGCTGCCCCGCAAGACGTGGCGGCTTGATCTTGCGGGGCGGCGGAGGGGAAAGAGTGCGTCGCTTTGAGACGCCGACCCGACGATCGGTGGGCACCGATCGCGGGCCAGTCCCCTCCCGAGCACGGCCGTGGTGCTCAATCCCCTCTCCGCCCCCCACAAGCTTCAAACGGGCCTTTGGCGCCATGTTCACGATGGCAGCGACCAGGTGTGGTTGCCGCCGTCGTGAAATGGTCGCGAACGGCAGGCCGCTCGGCACATCCGGTTCGCCGTGAAAAACGGCAAGTCCTGATTCTTCTGAGCGGGGGGTGGGAGAATCACGGGGGGTGGGAGAATCACGGGGGCCGCCAGGGGGGCGTGAAATTAGTCGCCCGGCCCTCCCGCGATTCTCCCCCCAGCGTGGGGAACGGAGAATCGCGCCCAAGGAGAGCGCAGATGAATTGAACAGGTATTTAGCCTCAGTGTTCACTGTAGAGGATACAAATAACATCCCAGAAACAACTGTAAATCAGGAAATGAAAGTGAGGGAGGAACTCAGGAAAATTATAATACCAGGGAACTGATACTGAGCTGTGGGCTGACAAATCTCTGAATCCTGATAGAGTTCATCCTAGGGTCTCAAAAGAAGTGGCTAATGAGATAGTTTAAAAAATTTTTTTTAGTGTACCCAAATAATTTTCCAATTAAGGGACAATTTAGTATGGCCAATCCACCTAACTTGCACATCTTTTGGGTTGTGGGGGCGAAACCACGCTAACAACGGGAGAATGTGCAAACTCCACACGGCCAGTGACCCAGAGCCGGGATCGAACCTGGGACCTCAGCGCCGTGAGGCTGCAGGGCTAACCCACTGCGCCACCGTGCTGCCCCTAATGAGATAGTTGATGTATTGGTTTATATTTCAAAAATTCAGGGAAGGTTCCATTAAATTGGAAAATAGTGAATGTGATTTCTTTATTCAAAGAGGTGGGCAGGAAACTATAGGTCATTTAGCTCAACATCACACATCGGGAAAATGTTATTATTAAAGACATTAAAGCTGGGCACTTAGAAACATTCATGATAATCAGGCAGAGTCAACATGGTTTTGTGAAAGGGAAATCATGTTTAACCAATTAATTCATTCTTTAAAGAAGTAACAGATGCTGTGATAAAGGGGAAATGGTGGATGCGCTATATTTAGATTTTCAGAAGGCATTTGATTAGGTGCACATCAAAGGTTAAAAAGCGAGCAGGAATAAATGGCTGATTTTGTGGTTGGCAGAATACAACGAGTGGCGTGCCACAGGGATCAGTGCTGGGGCCTCAAGTTTACCCAATTGGATAAAGGGACCGAAGGGATGGTTGCTAAATTTGCTGATGACACAAAGATAGGTAGGAAAGTAAGTTGTGAAGAGGACATAAGGAAACTACAAAAGAATACAGATTGGTTACTGATTGGGAAAATATCTGGCAAATGGAGTAGAATATGGGAAAATGTGAAATTGCCCAATTTGACAACAAGAATAAAAAATAATTTTTAAAATTAATAATTTTTAAAAATTGTATTGTTAATTGTGAGGGGAATCGAATACAAGATTAGGGAGGGTATATTCAGTTATACAGGGCGTTGTCTGGAATACTGGTGGACAGTTTTGATCTCGTTATTTAAGGAAGATTTAAATGTGTTGGAACGAGTTGAGAGAAGATTTGCTGGACCAATACCAGGAATGGGTGGGTTGTTTCATGAGGAAAGGCTGGGTTTGTTTTTGCTGGAGTTTCGAAGAGTAAGAGGTGACCTGATTCTCATCCTTTTCAAATCTCTCTAAGGTCTCTCTCATCCTGCTCTCTGTAACCTCCTCCAGTAAACCCTTTCCACAAGGTCTTTGTTCCTTTCATAACAGCCAAATATAAACTATCCACTTTGCTCCAACATTGGTGACCAACCTCTCCACAATATTCCGAAATGAATTCATTTTTCTGGACGGAATCCTTAATGAAGGTTCCCCACCCGGCCACATCCGAAGGAGCAAGTAGCAGGTGCTAGGGAAGAAACAGGAATCAGTGAGAATCCCAAAGACGTGATATAGACTGTGATATAGATTGTGATATAGATTGTGATATAGACTGTGATATAGACTGTGATATAGACTGTGATATAGATTGTGATATAGATTGTGATATAGACTGTGATATAGACTGTGATATAGACTGTGATATAGATTGTGATTATAGATTGTGATATAGATTGTGATTATAGACTGTGATATAGATTGTGATTATAGACTGTGATATAGACTGTGATATAGACTGTGATTATAGATTGTGATATAGATTGATATAGATTGTGATATAGACTGTGATATAGACTGTGATATAGACTGTGATATAGACTGTGATATAGATTGTGATTATAGATTGTGATATAGATTGTGATTATAGACTGTGATATAGATTGTGATTATAGACTGTGATGTAGACTGTGATATAGACTGTGATTATAGATTGTGATATAGATTGATATAGATTGTGATATAGACTGTGATATAGACTGTGATATAGACTGTGATTATAGATTGTGATATAGATTGATATAGATTGTGATATAGACTGTGATATAGACTGTGATATAGATTGTGATATAGATTGTGATTATAGATTGTGATATAGATTGTGATTATAGACTGTGATATAGACTGTGATATAGACTGTGATTATAGATTGTGATATAGATTGTGATATAGATTGTGATTATAGATTGTGATATAGATTGTGATATAGATTGTGATATAGATTGTGATATAGATTGTGATATAGATTGTGATATAGACTGTGATATAGACTGTGATATAGACTGTGATATAGATTGTGATATAGACTGTGATATAGACTGTGATATAGACTGTGATATAGACTGTGATATAGACTGTGATATAGATTGTGATATAGATTGTGATATAGATTGTGATATAGATTGTGATATAGATTGTGATATAGACTGTGATATAGACTGTGATATAGACTGTGATATAGACTGTGATATAGATTGTGATTATAGACTGTGATATAGACTGTGATATAGATTGTGATATAGATTGTGATTATAGACTGTGATATAGACTGTGATATAGATTGTGATATAGACTGTGATATAGATTGTGATATAGATTGTGATATAGATTGTGATATAGACTGTGATATAGATTGTGATATAGATTGTGATATAGATTGTGATATAGACTGTGATATAGATTGTGATATAGACTGTGATATAGACTGTGATATAGACTGTGATATAGACTGTGATATAGACTGTGATATAGATTGTGATTATAGACTGTGATATAGACTGTGATATAGATTGCGATATAGATTGTGATTATAGACTGTGATATAGATTGTGATATAGACTGTGATATAGATTGTGATATAGACTGTGATATAGACTGTGATATAGATTGTGATATAGACTGTGATATAGACTGTGATATAGATTGTGATATAGATTGTGATATAGATTGTGATTATAGACTGTGATATAGATTGTGATATAGACTGTGATATAGACTGTGATATAGATTGTGATATAGATTGTGATATAGACTGTGATATAGACTGTGATATAGATTGTGATATAGACTGATATAGATTGTGATTATAGACTGTGATATAGATTGTGATATAGTGATATAGACTGTGATATAGATTGTGATTATAGACTGTGATATAGATTGTGATTATAGACTGTGATATAGATTGTGATATAGACTGTGATATAGATTGTGATATAGACTGTGATATAGACTGTGATTATAGACTGTGATATAGACTGTGATATAGATTGTGATTATAGACTGTGATATAGATTGTGATATAGATTGTGATTATAGACTGTGATATAGATTGTGATATAGATTGTGATATAGACTGATATAGATTGTGATTATAGACTGTGATATAGATTGTGATATAGTGATATAGACTGTGATATAGATTGTGATTATAGACTGTGATATAGATTGTGATTATAGACTGTGATATAGATTGTGATATAGACTGTGATATAGATTGTGATATAGACTGTGATATAGATTGTGATATAGACTGTGATATAGATTGTGATATAGATTGTGATTATAGACTGTGATATAGATTGTGATATAGATTGTGATTATAGACTGTGATATAGATTGTGATATAGACTGTGATATAGATTGTGATATAGATTGTGATATAGACTGTGATATAGATTGTGATATAGATTGTGATATAGATTGTGATATAGACTATGATATAGATTGTGATATAGATTGTGATTATAGACTGTGATATAGACTGTGATATAGATTGTGATTATAGACTGTGATATAGATTGTGATATAGATTGTGATTATAGACTGTGATATAGATTGTGATATAGACTGTGATATAGACTGTGATTATAGACTGTGATATAGACTGTGATATAGATTGTGATTATAGACTGTGATATAGATTGTGATATAGATTGTGATTATAGACTGTGATATAGATTGTGATATAGATTGTGATATAGACTGATATAGATTGTGATTATAGACTGTGATATAGATTGTGATATAGTGATATAGACTGTGATATAGATTGTGATTATAGACTGTGATATAGATTGTGATTATAGACTGTGATATAGATTGTGATATAGATTGTGATTATAGACTGTGATATAGATTGTGATTATAGACTGTGATTATAGACTGTGATATAGATTGTGATTATAGACTGTGATATAGATTGTGATATAGATTGTGATATAGACTGTGATATAGACTGTGATATAGATTGTGATTATAGACTGTGATATAGATTGATATAGACTGTGATATAGACTATGATATAGATTGTGATATAGACTGTGATATATATTGTGATATAGACTGTGATATAGATTGTGATATAGACTGTGATTATAGACTGTGATATAGATTGTGATTATAGACTGTGATATAGATTGATATAGACTGTGATATAGATTGTGATTATAGACTGTGATATAGATTGTGATATAGATTGTGATATAGACTGTGATATAGATTGTGATATAGATTGTGATATAGACTGTGATATAGACTGTGATATAGATTGTGATATAGATTGTGATTATAGACTGTGATATAGATTGTGATATAGATTGTGATATAGACTGTGATATAGACTGTGATATAGATTGTGATTATAGACTGTGATATAGATTGTGATATAGATTGTGATTATAGACTGTGATATAGATTGTGATATAGACTGTGATATAGATTGTGATTATAGACTGATATAGATTGTGATTATAGATTGTGATATAGATTGTGATATAGACTGTGATATAGATTGTGATATATATTGTGATATAGATTGTGATATAGACTGTGATATAGACTGTGATATATATTGTGATACAGATTGTGATATATATTGTGATATAGACTGTGATATATAGTGATATAGACTGTGATATATATTGTGATACAGATTGTGATATAGACTGTGATATATTGTGATATATATTGTGATATATATTGTGATATAGACTGTGATATAGATTGTGATATAGACTGTGATATAGATTGTGATACAGATTGTGATATAGATTGTGATATAGATTGTATTATAGACTGTGATTATAGATTGTATTATAGACTGTGATTATAGATTGTATTGTAGACTGTGATATAGATTGTATTGTAGACTGTGATTATAGATTGTATTGTAGACTGTGATATAGATTGTATTGTAGACTGTGATATAGATTGTATTGTAGACTGTGATATAGATTGTATTGTAGACTGTGATATAGATTGTATTGTAGACTGTGATATATATTGTATTATATGACTCTGGTGCAGATGTGACATATATTGTATAGACTCTGGTGCAGGTGTGATATAGATTGTGATATATATTGTATTATATGACTCTGGTGCAGATGTGATATATATTGTATAGACTCTGGTGCAGGTGTGATATAGATTGTGATACATATTGCATTATAGACTGTGATATAGATTGTGTTGTAGACTCTGATACAGGCTGTAATAGGTTGTGCTATAGGCTGTGATTGTTACAGGCTGTGATACAGAATATAATAGAGACTGTGGTATAGATTGCCATAGACTGTTGCACAGATGTGATATAGACTGAGATCTAGATTGTGTCTTAGATGGTGGTACGGATTGTGATATAGATTGTGTTGTAGACTGTGATACATAATGTGATTGTGATATAGACTATGGTAATGGGCGATGATATAACTGTGATATAGATTAAGATAGAGACTGTTATAGATTGATACAGACTGTGATATAGACTGTAATAGATTGTGATATAGATTACGATATAGACTGCGATATAGATTATGATATAGACTGCTGTAGATTTGTATAGGCTGTGATATAGATTATAATAGACTGTGATATAGATTATATTGACTGTGCTATAGATTATGATATAGATTTTTATAGACTATGTAGGTTATGATATAGACTGTGATATAGATTATGATATAGACTGTGCTATACTGTAATATACCCAAATCCAGTGGATGGGAGGATGAAGCAGGGATTCAGCAGCTGGTCAGCACCGTGAATGACCCTCTCTGGCCACCGTACCTCCCCAGGCCAGCACCCCTCTCCCCCCAACTCCAACTGGGAACGGATCCCCAGCTTCCCATTGGGAATCACCCCGTTACATACGGATCCCCAGCTTCCCATTGGGAATCACCCCATTACATACGGATCCCCAGCTTCCCATTGGGAATCACCCCGTTACATTCCGCACTGGCCACTGAGAATGACATCAGCAGAAAGGTTCATTGGGTGGGGAATCTGGGTAGAGGATCAGACCACTGCCTCACAGGCGAACCAATCCACTGCTGTCCCGTCTCCATCTCCGCTCCTCCGACAATAACTACAGCTCAAAAACTGCTGCATTCTGGCATGTGCTCGGAAACATCCTCCAGGCAGCTGATCAATAGCAGGACCCAGGTACAGGGGCCGCATGTTCATTTCAGTGGTTCCTACGGCATTTGGCCTGGTCTAAAGCACCTTCTTGAGACCCCGTTGGATGCTGCAGTTCTTGCAGGAGACGTTCTTGCTGTCCCAATGATCAGCAGCCCCACAGGTCTGACACATATCAGGGTCACACTCACGCACGGCCAGGTAACAGGGGCATTGTTTGGTGTTACACTGAGTTTTACAGCGACAGCCAGGAAACCGATTCTGACCTAAGATAAAAATAAATGAAGTTAGATCAGAGATCCGCCACGATCGCAAAGAATGGCGGAACGGTCCTGAGGGGCCGAATGGCCTCCTCCCGTTTCTTATTTCAACTACTCAACACAAATTTTTTCTAAACTCTGTTGTTGAATGTATCCAGTCTGTCTGTGCTACAAACCCACGAGTCTGATGGTGAATTCAAAGCCTGCATAACATCTCAATGCTGGTTAACAGAGTTATTCTAAAATCAAATAATAACCGAGGCCAGAGTCCAGCCAGGCTTCCTTCAGTTTCAGGCCTATGGCCCAGACAGAGCCAGTTTCAGCCTCCGCAGTATCTGTGCTGCTCACAACATATTTCTGTTGTGGATTTTGGAGTGTCTGAACTGAGCTCAGTTAGTGTTGTTTTCAGATTGAAGCAGAATCTATCAGGCTCTGTGCCCAACGCTAATCTCTGTTACCAGCAGCTCTATTGTTCCATCTGGGTCAAAACCTCATGCCCCCCCCCCCCCCCCACTTCCCCTTTTCCATTCCACCTCCACACCCCCCTCCACATTCTCAAACCTCCTGTCCCCCTCAAACACCTCTAACCCCCACTCCTTCCTCCCTCACCCCATCCCTCACAACTCCTGTCCATTCCACGCCAATGCCCTCTCCCTCCACCCTGGAGTGTTGGATCCTCCTGTGTCGCTCACACTCGGGGCTGCATTGACAGAATTTCTCACAGAAGTTCTGGGCCGTGACACAGGGACAGGTGACGTCACAGGTACGCTCGGGGTGGTCACATGGCTGATAATTGTAAACCTGATTGGACGAATTGTCTGAAATAGAAGGAAGTGCAGAATGTTAAAATAAATTAATGAAGCCGAATAAACCCAAACCCTCCGAAATCCCCATCTCCCCTCACCCCAAAACCACCCCTCACCCCGAAACCACCCCATCCCCCACCCCCCGAAACCACCCCTCACCCCGAAACCACCCCATCTACCAACCCCCCGAAACCACCCCTCACCCCGAAACCACTCCATCCCCCCCTCACCCCGAAACCACCCCATCCCCCACCCCCCGAAACCACCCCATCCCCCACCCCCCGAAACCACCCCATCTCCCAACCCCCCGAAACCACCCCATCCCCCACCCCCCGAAACCACTCCATCTCCCCTCACCCCAAAACCACCCCTCACCCCGAAACCACTCCATCTCCCATCACCCCGAAACCACCCCATCTCCCAACCCCCCGAAACCACCCCATCTCCCCTCACCCCGAAACCACCCCATCTCCCAACCCCCCAAAACCACCCCATCTCCCAACCCCCCGAAACCACCCCATCTCCCCTCACCCCGAAACCACCCCATCTCCCATCACCCCGAAACCACCCCATCTCCCAACCCCCCGAAACCACCCCATCCCCCACCCCCCGAAACCACCCCTCACCCCGAAACCACCCCATCTCCCAACCCCCCGAAACCATCCCTCACCCCGAAACCACTCCATCTCCCCTCACCCCGAAACCACCCCATCCCCCACCCCCCGAAACCACTCCATCTCCCCTCACCCCGAAACCACCCCATCTCCCATCACCCCGAAACCACCCCATCCCCCAACCCCCCGAAACCACCCCATCCCCCACCCCCCGAAACCACACCATCTCCCAACCCCCCGAAACCACCCCATCCCCCACCCCCCGAAACCACCCCATCTCCCATCACCCCGAGACCACCTCATCTCCCCTCACCCCGAAACCACCTCATCTCCCCTCACCCCGAAACCACCCCATCTTCCCTCACCCCGAAACCACCTCATCTCCCATCACCCTGAAACCACCCCATCCTCCACCCCCCGAAACCACCTCATCTCCCAACCCCCCGAAACCACCCCATCCCCCACCCCCGAAACCACCCCTCACCCCGAAACCACCCCATCCCCCACCCCCCGAAACCACCCCATCTCCCAACCCCCCGAAACCACCCCATCTCCCATCACCCCGAAACCACCCCATCCCCCACCCCCTGAAACCACTCCATCTCCCCTCACCCCGAAGCCACCCCATCTCCCCTCACCCCAAAACCACGCCAGCCACTCCCACGCCGAAACCCCTGCCCCATAGAATACACAGCACAAAGTCACAGGTCGTACGCAGTGGGCAACGGGTCAGAGGTCACAGGCAGCGGGCAATGGGTCAGCGGTCGCACCCAGAAGGTGTGGGGTCAGAGTTCACACAGTGGGACAACGGGTCAGAGGTCGCACGCAGTGGGAAACAGGTCAGAGGTTGCACATAAATGATAGACTGGGATGTGGATTATTGTGGATTAGTCAGTTTTAGTCAGTTTGCAGCCACCAACCTTTCTTTAGCTGCATCCTCCGGCAATGTGCTGCCCACAGTCTGTAACACAGAAGCAGATTTAACACCTTGTTCTGTCCCAACTGCAGTCACCATCAATTAGAGATTATAAAGTAAAATACAGACTGGTCACTAACTGGCTGGCCAGGGTTCTGACAGCCCGTGGGAGGAGGCAGACTCCCTGATCATTCCCCCAACATCCCTCATTATCGCCCTGAGAGTCCTGAGGCTACAAGCAGAGAGTAAAACAATATTCTGTCTCTTTATTCATCCCGGGGTATCAGTGAACAGCAGAAAGGACAAACCCCTTTACATGTTATCCTGATGCCTGGATGCTGATGATGTGATTATGTTCGAGTCGCAGCTTTGTCTCGTTACCCAGGTTCAGCACCTCCAGGTGGAACGGCAACAGACTGATCTTTGGCTCCAACTTAATCTTACAGCCCAGACCCCCAGCCCGGCCCCTCGGCCCCCACAGCCCGGCCCCTCGACCCCCCAGCCCAGCCCCTCGGCCCCCACAGCCCGGCCCCATGGCCCCCCAGCCCGGGCCCCCCAGCTCATCCCCTCAGCCCCCCCAGCCCAGCGCCTCGGCCCCCACAACCCGGCACCTCGGCCCCCACAGCCCAGCCCCTCAGTCCCCCCAGCCCGGCCCCTCGGCCCCCCAGCTCATCCCCTCGACCCCCCAGCCCGGCCCCTCGGCCCCCACAGCCCAGCCCCTCGGCCCCCACAGCCCGGCCCCTCGGCCCCCCAGCTCGGCCCCTCGGCGGCCCCCACAGCCCAGCCCCTCGGCCCCCACAGCCTAGCCCCTCGGTCCCCGACAGCCCAGCCCCTCGGCCCCCACAGCCCGGGCCCCCCAGCTCGGCCCCTCGGCCCCCCACAGCCCGGCCCCCCAGCCCCCACAGCCCGGGCCCCCCAGCCCAGCCCCTCGGTCCCCACAGCCCAGCCCCTCGGTCCCCACAGCCCGGCCCCTCGGCCCCCACAGCCCGGGCCCCCCAGCCGGCCCCCCCAGCCCGGCCCCTCGGCCCCCACAGCCCGGCCCCTCGGCCCCCCAGCCCGGCCCCTCGGCCCCCACAGCCCGGCCCCTCGGCCCCCCAGCTCATCCCCTCAGCCCCCCCAGCCCAGCCCCTCGGTCCCCACAGCCCGGCCCCTCGGCCCCCACAGCCCGGGCCCCCCAGCCCGGCCCCTCGGCCCCCACAGCCCGGGCCCCCCAGCCCGGCCCCTCGGCCCCCACAGCCCGGCCCCTCGGCCCCCCAGCCCGGCCCCTCGGCCCCCACAGCCCGGCCCCTCGGCCCCCCAGCTCATCCCCTCAGCCCCCCCAGCCCAGCGCCTCGGCCCCCACAACCCGGCACCTCGGCCCCCACAGCCCGGCCCCTCGGCCCCCCAGCTAGGCCCCTCGGCCCCCACAGCCTAGCCCCTCGGCGGCCCCACAACCCGGCCCCTCGGCCCCCACAGCCCGGCCCCTCGGCCCCCCAGCTCGGCCCCTCGGCCCCCACAGCCTAGCCCCTCGGCGGCCCCCACAACCCGGCCCCTCGGCCCCCACAGCCCGGCCCCTCGGTCCCCCAGCTCGGCCCCTCGGCCCCCACAGCCTAGCCCCTCGGCGGCCCCCACAGCCCAGCCCCTCGGTCCCCGACAGCCCAGCCCCTCGGCCCCCCAGCTCGGCCCCTCGGCCCCCCACAGCCCAGGCCCCCCAGCCCCCACAGCCCGGGCCCCCCAGCTCAGCCCCTCGGCCCTCACAGCCCGGCCCCCCAGCTCAGCCCCTCGGCCCTCACAGCCCGGCCCCCCAGCTCAGCCCCTCGGCCCTCACAGCCCGGCCCCTCGCACCCCACAGCCTGGGCCCCCCAGCCCGGCCCCCCAGGCCCCACATCCATTGAATCCAAGGGATCAAAGATCAGTTTTCTCCGCAGCCATTAGCATATTCACCACAGAGCATCCGCAATCCTCTGGGATAGAGAATTCCAAAGATTCACAAAATAAATAAATAAAGTCTTTTATTGTCACAAGTTGGCTTACATTAACACTGCAATGAAGGAAACTTCTGGTAACGGCGGGCGGGAGGCAGTCACACATTGGAGGGCTCCCGCTCGGGAATAGGAATTTCAGAGTTTTACCGCCCAGTCCCGGGGGCAACGCAGGCTGAAAAGGCTGTAAGAAGGCACAGGGAGGAGAAATGTCCAAGTTTGGGAGAACAACGGCCGTGAGAAAGGGGGTTAATGAAAGTCTGCCGGTGAGTGGGAAAGTCAGCGCAGGAACTGTAAGGAAAGCGGAGGCTGGAGCACCCGGGGAGGCCGCATCGCTCACAGCAGAAGAAATGACCGAAGTGATGGCTGTGGAACAGTTCCCAAAGCACATGGGAGCGATGAAGAAAGAGATGGGAAAGATTCACCGGAAGATTCCTTCTTTGTAGTGTTAATATAAGCCTACTTGTGACAATAAAAGGTTATTTATTTATTTATTTTGTGAATCTTTGAAGGTGCTGGTGGAGGAGGCGATTGCCCCGGTGAGGGTGGCGGTATCAAGCACAGCGGCGGAGGTGGGGGAGCAAGGTGAGACACTGAAGGAAGTGGAAGAGGCATTATCGCAGCACAGTGATCAACTCACCTCGATGGGGAAGGAGATGCGGAAGGTGATAGAGACCAACAAGGGTCTGCCAGCCAAAATGGAAGATCTGGGAAACAGATCCAGGCGACAGAATCTGTGGATTGTGGGTCTGCCCAAAGGGCTGGAAGGCCCGAGGCCGACGGAGTATTTTGCCACGATGTTGGCAGAGCTATTGGGGGAGGGGGAGGATCTCTCTCGATACGAGCTGGATCGGGCTCATCAGTCGTGGAAGCCTATAGCAAAGGCAAGTGAGCCGCCAAAAGTAGTAACTGTGTGTTTCCGTAGGTATGGCGTGAAGGAGAAGGTCCTGTGCTGGGCAAAGCAGAAGCGGGGGGTGCAGTGGGCTGGAGCTGGTATACGCATATACCGGGACTTTACGGTGGAGCTGGCGAGAAGGCGGGCTGTCTTCAGCTGGGTGAAGAAGGCACTGTACATCAGCAAGGTGCATTGTATATCCAGCTAAATTGAGGGTGACCTACAAGCTCAAGGACTTTTATTTTGGAACGGCGGAAGCAGCGGAGGATTTTTCGAAGGCAGAAGGACTGTGGCAGAATTAAGAAATGGTCATGTACCGATGTAGCCTCATGTAATTTTATTTTTTCACTGCGTGTTGGTGTATGTACTAAATGAGTCGACGGCTGTATATTTGGACAAGGGAAGAGTTGGGATTTTCATTTGCAATGATGGTTCTTTGGGGTGTGGGTGTGTATGCGGGGGTCTGTGCTGAAGGGGATTTCTTGGTTTTTCCTGGGACCGGGCAAGGGGGAAGGAGACCCGGGCGGGGGCCTCCACGCTGGCCGGTTTAAGCCGGCCAGTGAACGGGAGTGAGGTGGGGGGAGGGGCTGCGGCCATCGGAGCCTGGCAGAACAGGTTTCGGTGAGTATAGCCGGGGTGAAAAGTTGGGGGAAGGAACCGAGGGTGGGGGGGAAGAGTTTACAAGAGGAAGTGGAGGGGAGGAGTCTGGGAGGTGGGTGGGAGGGGGTGTCTACAATTCATGGGTGTCATTCACGGTACTCTTTTGGGGATTGGATGGCGTTGAATATTAGGGGGGGGGGGGTGGACTGTATATGTCAATGGTGACCATAGGCGATTCCTGATTCCTTTTTCTTGTTTCCTTTTTTTTCCACCTCAGGAGGTTTTGTTTTATTTGATGCTTATATTGTCAGGTGGGCCATTGTTTGGGACGGTGGGAGGATGGGATTGTTGTTGTTAATAAGGGGATTGACATTGTATTTGTTACCGTTTACTGTTTGTTGGTGGGGTGTAAATTCTGAAGAAAATGTGAAAATGGAGAATAAAAATATTTTCAAAAAAACACTGCAATGAAGTTACTGTGAAAAGCCCCTAGTCGTCACATTCCGGCATCTGTTCGGGTGCACAGAGGGAGAATTCTGAATTCTCAGCTGGTATGGGAATTGAACCCACGCTGCTGGCCTTGTTCTGCATCACAAACCAGCTGTCTAGCCCACTGAGCTAAACCAGCCCGAGATACTTCACATTTGAGTGAAGTAGTTTCTTCTCATCTCAGTCCGAAACAATCAGCCCCTTTTCTGAAACTGTGTTGGTGTTTCAGACTCCCGTCCAGGGGAAACAGTCAAAATCTCTCCTTTTAAACCCTTTCTGAATCTGTAGGTTTCAATGAGATCCCCTCTTATTCTTCCAAAGTTCAGAAGGTTTAGATCCAATTTATTCAGCCACTTGTCAGACGATAACTCTCTCACCCTATCACACAAACGAGCAATGTGTCTGTGAATTTCAGTGCCAATGTGTTGCTCAGCATGTCAGCTAGCGGATCATATCAATCAACACGCTCCTTCCACTGTTCATGACAGCCTAAATAATCCTCAATTTGTTGATAACAGGCTCGCGGTGTGGCACCTTTATGTGAACTAGACGCTACATATATTCACACACGAGTCAAGCTGTGTAATGAACTCCAATTGGCTTTATTGGTTGGCCAATTGGAGTATGAGCTCCCTCAATGGTAGCTCATTGAGGGGGCCCATATAATTACCTGTGTAGGCTTTGTGAGCCAGTCTTAAGTTGACTGGAGTGCTAGCAGCACTGTTTGTAGCTGCTCCTGTAATATCGTTATTGTAAATAAATATTGGTGTGGTGACGGAACTCCTGCCTCCCGTGGATTACTACAAGCTGCCTGGTTGAAATTTCGAACAAGACTTGGCAGTTAATTGTCAGTCACCATTAACTCGTGTATTCTCCATGGCAATGCCTCTGCCAATCAGAGTCCACTTACCAACCAATCAGCATTCTCTTCTCATACAGTATAAATTTGTTGTTTCTTATTACAATGGCATTCTTGCGATTTGTCTTGATGAGTGTGAGATGAAAAGCTTCAACGAAAATGTCTTGCTTTTTAGAAAGGTGCTAGAATCTAATCTAAAGGATAGACAACTGGTACTTAGAAAATAATGGTGAGATTGTAAAGAGTTTACATGGATTTATGAAAAGACAATCATGTTTGACAAACCAGTTGGAGTTTGTTGAGGATGTTATCACCAGAATAAATAAGGGAGAACCAGTGGATGTGGTGTATTTGGATTTTCAGAAAGCTTTTGATAAGATCCCACACAGGAAATCAGTAAACAAAATTACAGCACATGGGATTGGGGGAAATGTCCTGCCATGGATTGAGAATTGATTAACAGACAGGAAACATAGAGTAGGGATAAACGGATTGTTCTCAGGTTGGTACGGTGTGACTAATGGGATACCAATGAAGGTCCAGCCTTCTCAACCTTGCCTCTCGCTTGAGGTGTGGTGACCCTCAGGTTAAACCATCACCAGTCAGCTCTCACCCTCAAAGGGGAAAGCAGCCAATGGTCACCTGGGACTATGGCAAATTCACCTTTACCAGGATCAGTGTTTGGGGACTCAGCTGGTCAGAACCCATATCAACCAAATATAATATTTCCAAGTTTGCTGATGACACAATATTTGGTGGGAATGTGAGTTATGAGGAGGATACAAGGAGGCTTCAAGGCGATTCAGACAGGTTAAGTAAGTGGGCAAGACCATGGCAGATGGATTATAATGCAGAAAAATGTGAGGTTATCCACTGTGGTAAGAAAAACAGAAATGCAGAGCATTTCTTAAATGGAGAGTCTGGGAAGCGTTAATGTCCAAAGGGACCATGGTGATCTTGTTCATCAATCACTGAAAGCTGACATTCCGGTGCAGCAATAATTAGGAAAGTTAATGTCAGCCTTTAGTGAAAGAAGGTTTGAGTAGAGGAGTCAGTCTTGCTGCAGTTGGGTAGGGTCCCAGTTACACCTGGAGGATTGCGTGAAGGTTTGGTCTCCTTATCTAGGAATGATATGCTGGCCATTGAGGGAGAGAACAAAGCTTCACCAGACTAATCCCTGGGATTGCAGAGCTTCCCAATAAGGAAATATTGAGGAGACTGGACCTGTATTCTCAGCAGTTCAGAAGAATGAGAGATAATCTGATTGAAGTGTACATACTGGTTACAGTGCTGGACAGGGTAAATGCAGGTGGGATGTTTCCCTGGCAGGGGGTCTCGTACCAAGGCACACAGTCTCAGTATAAATGGCAGCTGTTTCCCTGGCAGGGGGTCTCGAACCAAGGCACACAGTCTCAGTATAAATGGCAGCTGTTTCCCTGGCAGGGGGGTCTCGTACCAAGGCACACAGTCTCAGTATAAATGGCAGCTGTTTCCCTGGCAGGGGGGTCTCGTACCAAGGCACACAGTCTCAGTATAAATGGCAGCTTCTTTAGGATTGAGATGAGGAGTTTCTTTACTCAGAGGCTGGTCTCGCCCCCAGAGGGCTGTCGAGGCTGAATATTTTCAAAGAAAATGTCAATAGATTTCTAAATACCTTTGACATCCAGGGGACAGTGTGGGAAAAGGGATTGTGGTCAAAGATAAGCCAATATCTAGTTAAACAGTGGAGCAGGCTCAAGGGGCTGAATGGCCACTCCTACCCCTAGGAGTAACTGGGAAATGTTGATATTTACACGAATCGGGGTTTCCTTATACACAAATTACAGAAAGATAGTTTATGGATACGCTAATTAATCAGAAAAGCAAATAGCCTTCAGTACAAAAGAATAATAGTAAATAAGTCTTACTGCAATTAGAATCATAAAATCTCTAAAGTGCAGAAGGAGGCCATTCGGCCCATCAAGTCCGCACCACCCCCTAGAAAGAGCACCCTAACCAGGCCCACGCCCCGACCCCATCCCCTTAACCCCACTTAACCTTTTGGACACTAAGGGCAATTTAGCATAGCCAGTCCATGTAACCTGCACATCTTGGACTGTGAGAGGAAACCGGAGCACCCGGAGGAAACCCACACAGACACGGGGGGAACGTGCAGACTCCACACAGTAACCCAAGGCTGGAATTGAACCCGGGTCCCTAGAGCTGAGGGAGCAGTGCTAACCACTGTGCTACCATGTCGCCCCTAATTGTATAGGTACACGATGAGGTAACACCTGGAATACTTGTAGTTCGGATCTCCCTCCTGAAGAAAGGGTAAACTTACCTTCGAGAGGATGCAACCAAGATTCAATAGATTGTTTCCTGAGGTGAAGGGATTGGCCAACAAACAATGATTGACTAGATTCCCTGGGGTTTATTAGAATGAGATCACATTGAAACACGGAAACTTCAGAAGATGGTTTGACAGAATAGATGCTGAGAGGCTGTTTATCTGGGCTACAGAGTTTAGAACTGGGGACATTAATCTCACAATTTAGCACTAATCTGAGTAACATTTCTCCCTCAAGTGGGTTGTGAATCTTTGAAATTCTCTAACCTGGAGATCTGGGCTTGCTCAATAGATGAGTTTATTTAAGACTTATTTAAGACTGCATTTGGAGATTAAAGGAATCAAAGGGTTAGAGCAGGAAGGTGAAGATGCTGAAGAATCGGCCATATTCGGATTAATGGAGGAGCAGTCTCGAAGGGCTGAATGGCCTGCTCCTCTTCCATTTCTTCTATACAATCTATACTACTGTTTGCAAAACCAACCTAATCCCGCCCATACCATGGGCTCATTGCTAAGTCTCCAGATCAATAATATTAACTCATTTTCTCCTACAGGCTCCGATCTGTACACGCTCACCTGCACAAGCTCACCTGCACGCGCTCACCTGCTAACGCTCACCTGCACATGCTCACCTGCACACGCTCACCTGCACGTGCTCACCTGCACGTGCTCACCTGCACACGCTCACCTGCACACATCCACCTGCACACGCTCTCCCGCACACTCACCTGCACACGCTCACCTGCACCGCTCACCTACACACGCTCACCTGCACACGCTCACCTGCACACGCTCACCTGCACACGCTCACCTGCACACGCTCACCTGCACCGCTCACCTGCACACGCTCACCTGCACACACTCTCCTGCACCGCTCACCTGCACATGCTCACCTGCACATGCTCACCTGCACACGCTCACCTGCACACGCTCACCTGCACACACTCTCCTGCACCGCTCACCTGCACACGCTCACCTGCACCGCTCACCTGCACACGCTCACCTGCACACGCTCACCTGCACACACTCTCCTGCACCGCTCACCTGCACATGCTCACCTGCACATGCTCACCTGCACACGCTCACCTGCACACACTCTCCTGCACCGCTTACCTGCACACGCCCACCTGCACACGCTCACCTGCACACACTCTCCTGCACCGCTTACCTGCACACGCCCACCTGCACACGCTCACCTGCACCACTTACCTGCACACGCTCACATGCACACGCTCACCTGCTAACGCTCACCTGCTAACGCTCACCTGCTAACGCTCACCTGCACACGCTCACCTGCATACGCTCACTTGCACACGTTCACCTGCACCGCTTACCTGCACACGCTCACCTGCACACGCTCACTTGCACACGCTCACCTGCACCGCTTACCTGCACACGCTCACGTGCACACGCTCACCTGCACCTGTACACGCTCACCAGCACATGTTCACCTGCACACATTCGCCTGTGCCATCAAATGCTCACCGGTACACGCTCACCCTTACCTGCACATGCTCGCCTGCACATCTTCACCTGTACAGACTCACCTGCACAACTCACCTGCACACGTTCACCTGCACACGCTCACCTGCACATGCTCACCTGCACACGCTCACCTGTACCTGTACATGCTCACCTGCGCACACACTCACCTGCACACGCTCACCTGCACACGCTCACTTGCACACGCCCACCTATACACGCTCACCTGTACACGCTCACCAGTACACGCTCACCTGTACACGCTCACCAGTACACGCTCACCTGCACATGCTCACCTGCACATGCTCACCTGTACATGCTCACCTGTACATGCTCACCTGTACATGCTCACCTGTACATGCTCACCTGTACATGCTCACCTGTACATGCTCACCTGTACATGCTCACCTGTACATGCTCACCTGTACATGCTCACCTGCACATGCTCACCTGCACATGCTCACCTGCACATGCTCACCTGTACATGCTCACCTGTACATGCTCACCTGCACATGCTCACCTGCACATGCTCACCTGCACATGCTCACCTGCACATGCTCACCTGCACATGCTCACCTGCACATGCTCACCTGCACATGCTCACCTGCACATGCTCACCTGTGCTTTCTCTTTTTTTTTGGTGGAGACAGGACCTGGTCATCGGTAGGCACCTTGTGAATGATGGAAGATTCCTTCACTGCAAACTCATACACCTGGAGAGAGGACACAGGATTTGTTTAGCTTCAGGCTGCTCTTTCAGAGGTTCAGTGCAATCTTGATGGGCCGAATGGCCTCCTTCGGCACTGTAAGGATTCTATGGTTCTTGGTTTAAACGTGGATCACAACAGGTCGATCCTCTCCCGCCCTATTTTCTTGCCATTTCAAGTTGTCATTCGTCCTCACCAGTTAGACAACATACTGTGTGGAACTCTTTATCCTTTGGAAGTAACATTGAATGTATCCCCCTAATCACGGAATCCTCAACAACTATCACATGACACTTCTCTGACTCGTCCCCTCACTTCA
Organism: Scyliorhinus canicula; assembly: GCF_902713615.1. NCBI lineage: Eukaryota > Metazoa > Chordata > Chondrichthyes > Carcharhiniformes > Scyliorhinidae > Scyliorhinus > Scyliorhinus canicula. The sequence goes on from NC_052164.1 coordinate 725,254, forward strand.
GACTTCACACTGCTCCAAAGTGCCGTGATCCACATTCCATCTTTTGATAGTCTTTATCCTCACATCACAGGGACAAGGCACATCGGAGCTGTGCTTTAGCACAGAGAACATTACAGCGCAGCACGGGCCCTTCGGCCCTCGATGTTGCACCGACCTGTGAAACCATCTGAAGCCTATCTGACCTACACTATTCCATTTTCATCCATATGTCTATCCAGTGACCACTTAAATGCCCTTAAAGTTGGCGAGTCTACTACTATTGCAGGCAGGCCGTTCCACATCCCTACTACTCTCTGAGTAAAGAAACTGCCTCTGACATCTGTCCTATATCTACCACCCCTCAATTTAAAGCTGTGTCCCCTCGTGTTGGTCATCACCATCCGAGGAAAAAGACTCTCACTGTCCACCCTATCTAACCCTCTGACTATCTTATATGTCTCTATTAAGTCACCTCTCAGCCTTCTCCTCTCTAACGAAAACAACCTCAAGTCCCTGAGCCTTTCCTCGTAAGACCTTCCCTCCATACCAGGCAACATCCTAGTAAATCTCCTCTGAACCCTTTCCAAAGCTTCCACATCCTCCGTATAATGTGGTGACCAGAACTGCACGCAGTACTCCAGGTATGGCCGCACCAGAGTTATGTACAGCTGCAGCATGACCTTGTGGCTCCGAAACTCAATCCCCCTGCTGATAAAGGCTAGCACACCATATGCCTTCTTAACAGCCCTATTAACCTGGGTGGCAACTTTCAGGGATTTATGTACCTGGATGCCGAGATCTCTCTGTTCATCTACACTACCAAGAATCTTGCCATTAGCCCAGTACTCTGCATTCCTATTACTCCTTCCAAAGTGAACCACCTCACACTTTTCCGCATTAAACTCCATCTGCCACCTCTCAGCCCAGCTCTGCAGCTTATCTATGTCCCTCTGTAACCTATAACATCCTTCAGCACTATCCACAACTCCACCGACCTTCGTGGCATCTGCAAATTTACTAACCCATCCTTCTACACCCTCTTCCAGGTCATTTATAAAAATGACAAACAGCAGTGGCCCCAAAACAGATCCTTGCAGTTCACCACTAGTAACTGAACTCCAGGATGAACATTTGCCATCAACCACCACCCTCTGTCTTCTTTCAGCTAGCCAATTACTGATCCAAACCGCTAAATCACCTTCAATCCCATACTTCCTTATTTTCTGCAATAGCCTACCGTGGGGAACCTTATCAAACGCCTTACTGAAATCCATATACACCACATCAACTGCTTTACCCTCATCCACCTGTTTGGTCACCTTCTCAAAAAACTCAATAAGGTTTGTGAGACATGACCTACCCTTCACAAAACCGTGTTGAGTATCGCTAATCAACTTGTTCTTTTCAAGATGATTATAAACCTTTTCCAAAATTTTACCCACAACCGAAGTAAGGCTCGCAGGTCTATAATTACCAGGGTTATCTCTACTCCCCTTCTTGAACAAGGGGACAACATTTGCTATCCTCCAGTCTTCTGGCACTATTCCTGTCGACAAAGACGACATAAAGATCAAGGACAAAGGCTCTGCAATCTCCTCCCTGGCTTCCCAGAGAATCCTAGGATAAATCCCATCTGGCCCAGGGGACTTATCTATTTTTACACTTTCCATAATTGCTAACACCTCCTCCTTGTGAACCTCAATTCCATCTATCCTGGTCGACTGAACCTGAGTGTTCTCCTCGACAACATTGTCTTTCTCCAGTGTAAACACTGACAAAAAATATCCATTTAACGCTTCCCCTATCTCCTCTGATTCCACACACAACTTTCCACTACTATCCTTGATTGGCCCTAATCTTACTCTAGTCATTCTTTTGTTCCTTTAGGATCAGTTTCTCTAATTCTCATCTTTACGTTACTGGTCACACTGTCCCCAGTCTTTACCTGCAGCTTCCAACTAGATGTTACCAAAATCTGGAGCAAACTGTCCAGGAACTCCTCCCTCTCCCTCATGTATCGGAGTCTCTCCAACTCGCATTAGCTCCAATGGATCTGAGCCAGGGAGATTGGGGATGAGGACTGTAGCTGTGGTCACACTGGACAATCTCACTATTCACAAACTCCCACATACTGCAGTCGAGACACATCACTTGCTCTAACACATCTTAACCTGGATTAGTTATTAATACGTTTTTGTCTGTTTTAACAAAAACACAGAATTTTAAATGCTTATTGTCTCAAGTAAATTTCACAAACTATCACCTGTATTAAAAGTAGCATCTTCCCCTCTACACTAAATTCTCAACTGGCGTAACATTCACGCTGTGTATTAAAGCTCAGTAACTGTTGTGGAAACACTCTGCCCACCTGTCTGCAACACTTGGTTTTGATCAGTTTAGCAATGGCACAGAAGTTGTTGAAATATGTTCCATGCAAGACCCGGAACAGTGATTCCTCGGCGCTGATCCAGGTCACATGCTCTGGGATTGCACTGTGCTCATCCAATTCAGGATCCTCGCTCTGCCAGGGGGTCTCGCTTTGCCCAGGAGTCTCGCTCTGCCAGGGGGTCTCGCTTTGCCCAGGGGTCTCGCTCTGCCCGTCACAGACATCATCTGGCTCACACTGTCCAGCCATTGGCTTCAGTTTGACTGGTGTTTGACTCCGGGAACTTCCCTCTGACAAATCTGGAACACAAACACTGATTGAGTTACTGTGTGGAACTGATGGAGGGGTTCACTGGGTTTAGATCCTGGGGGGAGGGTGAATGGGGGGGTGGGAGGTTTGGTTTATGACCTACCTGAAAAGCTCTGGGAGTTTTCGCCACTGCATTCCCGATCACTGTCACCATCTTTCATCTCACTGACTGCAATGGAGGAGGCGCTGGTCTGGCCCCAGTTACTATGGTGATGTTTTCTGCGCCGTCCTGCGGTTCGTTTTGCTCGTGTTTTATTTTGAATGGTGGATAGAGAGGCAGAAAACTCCTTGGCTCCATCCTGAGTCCAAGAATAGGGAAGAAATCAGGATCATTATCGACCACAAACTCCACATCATAACCAGGCAGCAACTCAGCAAACCCAACAGGAGAGAGATGGCTTCAGTATTAATACCTCCCTGAAACGCCCCTCTGCCTCATTCTCCTGCCCCCCTCCCTTCTCTCCAACCTATCCTCCCCCCTCTCCTCCTCCCCCTCTCCTCCTCCCCCTCTCCTCCTCCCCCTCCTCCCCCTCTCCTCCTCCCCTCTCCTCCTCCCCCTCCTCCCCCTCTCCTCCTCCCCCTCTCCTCCAACCCCCTCCTCCTCCCCCTCTCCTCCTCCCCCTCTCCTCCTACCCTCTCCTCCTCCCCTCTCCTCCTCCCCCTCTCCTCCTTCCCCTCTCCTCCTCCCCTCTCCTCCTCCCCTCTCCTCCTCCCCCCTCCTCCTCCCCCCTCCTCCTCCCCCTCTCCTCCTACCCCCTCCTCCTCCCCCTCTCCTCCTACCCCCTCCTCCTCCCCCTCTCCTCCTCCCCCTCTCCTCCTCCCCCTCCTCCTACCCCCTCTCCTCCTCCTCGCCTCCTACCCCCTCCTCCTCCCCCTCTCCTCCTCCCCCCTCTCCTCCTCCCCCTCTCCTCCTACCCCCCTCCTCCCCCTTCCTCCTCCTACCCCTTGCTCCCCCTCTCCTCCTCCCCCTCTCCTCCTCCTACCCCCTCCTCCTCCTCCTACCCCCTCCTCCCCCTCTCCGCCTCCCCCTCTTCTCACCTTTTCCTCCTCCCCCTCTCCTCCTCCCCCCTCTTCTCACCTTTTCCTCCTCCCCCCTCCTCCTACCCCTTCCTCCTCCCCCCTCTTTACACCTTTTCCTCCTCCCCCTCTCCTCCTCCTACCCCCTCCTCCTCCCCCTCCTCCTCTAGCAGGGTCTGTTTAGCACACTGGGCTAAATCGCTGGCTTTGAAAGCAGACCAAGCAGGCCAGCAGCACGGTTCGATTCCCGTAGCAGCCTCCCCGAACAGGTGCTGGAATGTGGTGACTAGGGGCTTTTTACAGTAACTTCATTGAAGCCTACTCGTAACAATAAGCAATTTTCATTTCATTTTCATTTCCTACCCCCTCCTCCTCCCCCCTCTCCTCAGCTTTCTCCTTTTTCTTTTCACTCCTTCATTCCCCTCCCCTTCCTCCTCTCTTTCCTTCACTCCCCTCCCCATCTTTCCTGTGCACCTTGCCCCTCCTCCACCCTTGTCAAATAATGAACCCCAAAACACTGACAGACTGGGTGGGACTACACCACCTGTAGCCATGGAGTGAGCGGCTCCATAAACCTGAAAGAATGGACAGTGACATTGTATTTGCTCAGAGGAACTCCCAGTGTATAAAATAAAATGTTTGCTCACCAGCAGCATGAAGCAGTCTGTGCCGCAGGGTGTTGTTTCCACCAATATCTCTTTATTTTTCCGTTTATACATATTTGGTGTTGCATGAAAAGCTGCAAAATGAGGAACCAAGTTGTAACAAATCCAGCATTGAGCACAGGCCCTGTACAATAGACAATCACACAGACTGACAATGCACTCATACCGGTAACTAAACCGTGGGAGCAGCCCTGTGATAGACACAGCAGTCATATCACAAAAGGATCTGATCTAAGCTCTGCAGTCCTGCCACATCCAGCCGTGAATGGTGTTGGACAATTAAACAACTCACTGGAGGAGGCGGCTCCACAAATATCCCCATCCTCAATGATGGCAACTTTATCAAATGCCTTCTAAAAATCTAAGGGCACGATTCTCCGCCCCCCATGCCGGGTGGGAGAATAGCGGGAGGGCCTCCTGACATTTTTCACGCCCTCCCGCTATTCTCCCCCCCTCCCCCCTCCCTCCCCCCCCCCCCCCCGCCCGACCCACCCCACGAATCGCTGCTCGCCGTTTTTTACGGCGAGTGGCGATTCTCCGAGGCCGATGGGCTGAGCAGACGGGCCTTCACGCCCGTTTCAACACGGCAGCAAACACACCTGCTCGCTGCCGTCGTGAAATGGGCACCAGATGCCCGTTTGGGGCATCCAGGGTCCCGATTGGGGCGGGAGCACCGCGACTGTGCTCCGGAGGGGACAAGCCCGCGATTGGTGCCCACCGATCGTCGGGCCTGCGTTCAAAGCCCGGCAAGATCAAGCGGGGCGGCTGAGGGAAAAGACGGGAACCGCGCATGTGCGGCTGACGTCATCGGCTGCGTCAGCCGACGTGACACGTGGCGTGCGGCCTTGACGACCGTCGTCAAGGACGCGCCACCATGATGCACGGGGCCACACTCCTAGCTCCGCCCGGGGGGGGGGGAGAATCGGCCCTGGAAGTGGGCGTGAAGGCTGCCGTGGGTCACGGCCTGTCCCACGGCAGCCTTTACGATTCTCTGCATTTGCGGAGAATCTCGCCCTAAGTCTATCCACCGGTTCCCCTTTATTTACAGCACCGGTTACTTCGTCAAAGAACTCCAATAAATTGGTAAACAAGATTTACCTTGAATTTTTCTCTAAGTGCTTGGCTAAAAACAATTTTTTAAAAAATTTAGAGTACCCAATTATTCTTTTCCAATTAAAGAACAATTTAGAGTGGCCAATCCACCTAACCTGCACATCTTTGGGCTGTGGGAGTGAGACCCACGCAGATATGGGGAGAATGTGCAAACTCCACACGGACAGTGACCCAGGGGCCGGGATTCGAACCCAGGTCCTCAGTGCCGCAGTCCCAGTGCTAACCACTGCGCCACCGTGCTGCCCTTGTCTGAAACTTGTATAAACCCCAACAAATACTGAGGACAAAAAGCATCAGCTGCCCCCCACCCTAACCCCTCGGTATCACATTCCCCTCTCACCACATTTCTAATTTTTACTCTTTGTAATGATGCACTCCATTGACAGTGCCACCACGTTCTAGTCACAATAGCAGCACACACACACACACACACACACACTCACACACTCACACTCACACTCACACACACACACTCATACACGCACACTCACACACACACACACACACTCACACACTCACACACTCACACACTCACACACTCACACTCACACACTCACACACTCACTCACACTCACACACACTCACTCACACACTCACACACACACACTCACTCACACTCACACACACACACTCACACACACACACACACACACACACACTCACACACACTCACACACTCACGCACTCACACACTCACACACACTCACACTCACACTCACACTCATACTCATACTCACACTCACACAACAAAAACAAAGGCATACATTTACACACTTGCCAGGCATGTTTACACAGAAAATGGATTCCATTTGCCATCATCCCTGGTTGTGACTGAGCCAAGGGAGGTCTGTGTTGGCCCAGAGTGGCAAAGTGGTGGGTAAGGGTGTTGGATGGAGGATTTGTGGCAGACTGGGTTACAGCAGGACTGGTTGGCCTTGGAGAGAGAATCGCTAATGTGGTTCAAAGGACTAATAATTAGCTCAGGAATCCTTCCATCACTTCCACACTATTCCCCACGGAAAACATTGTGCGTGTGAAGATTGATAAAATTAAATTCTTCGTGGGCAGGGAAAGGACAAGGGAACAAAGAGTTTCGATGCTGGATAATTTATTTCTCTACAATATTTTCCTGTTTCCATTTGTGTTCTTCCCAGTTCATTAATAGTTTAATTGACAGCTGCTGCTCCGGCCCCTACCCCCCCCCCCCCCCCCCTCAGCCCCTACCCCCCCAGCCCCGACCCCCTCCCCCCTTCCCCCTCAGCCCCTACCCCTCAGCCCATATCCCCTCCCCCCCCAGCCCCGACCCCTCCCCCCTTCCCCTACCCCCTACCCCCTACCCCTCAGCCCATATCCCCTCCCCCCTCAGCCCCTACCCCCTCCCTCCTACCCCCTCAGCCCCTACCCCCTCCCTCCTACCCCGCTCCCCCTACCCCCTCAGCCCCTACCCCCCTCCCCCTACCCCCTCAGCCCCTACCCCCCTCCCCCCTCTCCCCCTCAGCCCCTACCCCCTCCCCCCTACCCCCTCAGCCCCTACCCCCCTCCCCCTACCCCCCTCCCTCCTACCCGCTCCCCCCTCCCCCTACCCCCTCAGCCCCTACCCCCTCAGCCTCTCCCCCCAGCCCCTACCCCCTCAGCCGCTACCCTCTCAGCCCCTACCCCCTCAGCCCCTACCCCCTCAGCTCCTACCCCTCAGCCCCTACCCCCCAGCACCTACCCCCCAGCCCCTACCCCCTCAGCCCCTACCCCCCAGCCCCTCCCCCTCCCCCCTCAGCCCTACCCCCAGCTCCTACCCCCTCACACCTACCCCCCTCAGCCCTCCCCCCTCAGCCCTAACCCCCTCAGCCCTCCCCCATCCCCGACCTCCCCTCAGGCCACTCCCCCCCTCCCCCTCCCCCCCAGCCCGTACCCCCCAGCCCCTACCCCCTCCCCCCACCCCCTCCCTCCTACCCCACAGCCCCTACCCCCCTCAGCCCCTATCCCCTCCCCTACCCCCTCCCCCTGCCCCCTACCCCCTCAGCACCTACCCCCTCCCCTCAGCCCCTACCCCTCAGCCCCTCCCGCTAACCCCCCTCAGCCCTTACCCCCTCAGCCCCTACCCCCCAGCCCCTACCCCTCCCCCTACCCCCTCAGCCCCTACCCCCCCAGCCCCTACCCCCCAGCCCCTACCCCTCAGCCCCTACCCCCTCAGCCCCTACCCCCTCAGCCCCTACCCCCCAGCCCCTACCCCTCAGCCCCTACCCCCTCAGCCCCTACCCCCTCAGCTCCTACCCCTCAGCCCCTAGCCCCTCAGCCCCTACCCCTCAGCCCCTACCCCCTCAGCCCCTACCCCCTCAGCCCCTACCCCCTCAGCTCCTACCCCTCAGCCCCTACCCCCCGAGCCCCTACCCCCTCAGCCCCTACCCCCTCAGCCCCTACCCCTCAGCCCCTACCCACTCAGCCCCTACCCACTCAGCCCCTACCCCTCAGCCCCTACCCCCCAGCCCCTACCCCTCAGCCCCTACCCACTCAGCCCCTACCCCTCAGCCCCTACCCCTCAGCCCCTACCCCTCAGCCCCTACCCCTCAGCCCCTACCCCCTCAGCCCCTACCCCCTCAGCCCCTACCCCCTCAGCCCCTACCCCCTCAGCCCCTACCCCCTCAGCCCCTCCCCCACAGCTCCTTCCCCTCAGCCCCTATTCCGAAGGTGACAGACAGCGGGACCCCGTCTCCAGGGAGACGGAAGGTGGACAAACAGGAATTATAGAACACTCGGTACTCACGGTGCAAGAAACAGTCATACTTGAAGCAACGTCTGCAGAAGAGGGTGTGGAAGGAATGTAGAGACTGCTTCCGCTGCACAGACTTGGCATTTGGTCCATCAATGTTTGGAGTGCACTCAGGGGGCATTGCGGAGGGATCACAGAGTTTAGTCAGCTCCCAGTACCTGGAAAACAGGCAGAGCGAATGTCACCAGCCATCACAGCCCCAAAACCTGGCAACCCGGAGTGGAGGGGCAACAAGGGGAGAGGGAACGAGGGGAGGGGGCTCCTCGAGGGGCGGGGAACCTCGAGGGGAGGGGAGAAAGTGGAGAGGCAACAAGGGGAGAGGGAACGAGGGGAGGGGGCCACAAAGGAGGGGGACCAGGATAGAGCAGTGAATGAGGGGAGGGGGGACATCGAGGGGAGGGAGGACTTCGAGGGAAGGGGGGACCTTGAGGGGAGGGGGACCTCGAGGGGAGGGGGACCTCGAGGGGAGGGGGGACAGAGGGAGGAGAGAAAGAGGAGGGGGAACAAGAGGAGGGACAGGAGAGGTGAGGCAACCAAGGGGAGGGGAAATTAAGGGGAGGGGCAAACCGAGGGGGAAACGAGTCGAGGGTGAATGGAAGGGAGGGGGAACAGAGTGAAGGGAAACTGATGGGGGAAATGAGGAAGAGAGGGGGAAATGGGGGGCACAAGGGGACAGCGCGCAGAAGGAGAGAGATAAAAGAGAATGGGAACGAGGGCCGAGGGACAAGGAGGAGGAAAAGAGGGAAAGAACACGAGGAGGATCAAGGAGGGGGAACGAGGGGAGAGGGATTGAACGGAGGAGGAAATGAAGGGAGGGAGAACGAGGGGAGGAATCCGGGTTCTCACTTCTCTCTCAGTTCCTTCGAGGAGCTCCTGTCTGGAAACATCATGGCAATGGCTCTGAAGATCTTGTCAGGTGGAAGCCTCGGGTTTGGCATCTCCCCGGAATCTGGAATATTTAGTTAGGCCAGGGTTACAGGAACTGGCACAGGCCCTCACAGCCCAGAATCTCAACCAATGAATTTTAATTATTCTGTAGATCACAGGCTGTATACACAGAATCAGAATAAAATCCTCCCCCCCCCCCCGCGACCCCCACAATGGGTCAGGTGGGGGTCTTTCCAAAGTCTGACTACAACTTAATGGTGGACAAGTATTATAATATTGTAATCCACTCCCACAATCCAATTGAAAGTCTGCTTTAAATTTAATGGGATTCCAGGATTCAGGAAATCTGGGAGTGAAACTGGGACTGGTGGTGGGTTTCAGGGAAATGCCCTTTCCAGCTGTGTCAGATCGCGGAGAGATGAATGCTTCCCAAATCCCTGAAACTCACCTTTGGCCTCTCCCCATTCTGAATTTTTTATTTAATTTTTCCAATTAAGGGGCAATTTAGCGTGGCCAATCCACTCACGCTGAACATCTTTGGGTTGTGGGGGCGAAACCCACGCAGACACGGGGAGAATGTGCAAACTCCACACGGACAGTGACCCAGAGCCGGGATCGAACCTGGGACCTCAGCGCCGTGAGGCAGCAGTGCTAACCACAGTGCTACCGTGCCGCCCTCTCTCCAGTGCGATTAGCTGAACCCCTAATCCCTTTGGACCCCAATTAGCAGCCCCAGAGACCCTCGTCTCCACCCCCACACACCCGCTGACTACCATCTAAACCTTTCTCCCCCAGCTGAATCCTGCCTTGTGAACCATCACAGGCAATCTGCCAATTATAACCAGCTGCCAAAGCAGTCAGGAAAATGATGAGAAGGTCATCCCATTAACTTTGTCAGACTCTTGACGTCTGTGGTTTCTGGATTCTTCTCCCTCATGAACTCCCTCCCTGTGGAAATATCAATCCAGCCGATTGGGTTAAAACATTCTGGTCACCCTGTCAGACTGAATACCTGAACCAAAGGCAGGATCAATGTAGATTTGCATTTATATATCACCTTTCACAACACAAAGCACTTCACAGACAATGAGACGCTTCTGTGTATAAACACTGTTCAAATGTAGGAAACGTGGGAGCCAATTGGACATAGCAAATTCCACAAACAGCAATTCAATAATGACGAGCTGAGTGACCTGCCTCATCACGAAAACCAGCTGTTCAATGCAATTTGCTAACACAGCCCTTCCCCGTCTCTGGTGGGGGGCAAGCAGCTCTGCATTAACTTCACACAAAAACCAACCGCTCCTTCATTGGGTCAGCGTCCTGCAACTCCCTCCCTAACAGCCCTGTGGGTGTCCCTCCCTAACAGCCCTGTGGGTGTCCCTAACAGCCCTGTGGGTGTCCCTAACAGCCCTGTGGGTGTCCCTCCCTAACAGCCCTGTGGGTGTCTCTAACAGCCCTGTGGGTGTCCCTAACAGCCCTGTGGGTGTCTCTCCCTAACAGCCGTGTGGGTGTCTCTCCCTAACAGCCCTGTGGGTGTCTCTAACAGCCCTGTGGGTGTCTCTCCCTAACAGCCCTGTGGGTGTCTCTCCCTAACAGCCCTGTGGGTGTCCCTAACAGCCCTGTGGGTGTCTCTCCCTAACAGCCCTGTGGGTGTCCCTAACAGCCCTGTGGGTGTCTCTCCCTAACAGCCCTGTGGGTGTCCCTAACAGCCCTGTGGGTGTCCCTAACAGCCCTGTGGGTGTCCCTCCCTAACAGCCCTGTGGGTGTCTCTCCCTAACAGCCCTGTGGGTCTCCCTCCCTAACAGCCCTGTGGGTGTCCCTCCCTAACAGCCCTGTGGGTGTCCCTAACAGCCCTGTGGGTGTCCCTAACAGCCCTGTGGGTGTCCCTCTCTAACAGCCCTGTGGGTGTCTCTCCCTAACAGCCCTGTGGGTGTCCCTCCCTAACAGCCCTGTGGGTGTCCCTCCCTAACAGCCCTGTGGGTGTCTCTCCCTAACAGCCCTGTGGGTGTCCCTCCCTAACAGCCCTGTGGGTGTCTCTCCCTAACAGCCCTGTGGGTATCCCTCCCTAACAGCCCTGTGGGTGTCCCTAACAGCCCTGTTGGTGTCCCTAACAGCCCTGTGGGTGTCCCTCCCTAACAGCCCTGTGGGTGTCCCTAACAGCCCTGTGGGTGTCCCTCCCTAACAGCCCTGTGGGTGTCCCTAACAGCCCTGTGGGTGTCCCTAACAGCCCTGTGGGTCTCCCTCCCTAACAGCCCTGTTGGTGTCCCTAACAGCCCTGTGGGTGTCCCTAACAGCCCTGTGGGTGTCCCTAACAGCCCTGTGGGTGTCCCTAACAGCCCTGTGGGGTCTCCCTAACAGCCCTGTGGGTGTCTCTCCCTAACAGCCCTGTGGGTGTCCCTCCCTAACAGCCCTGTGGGTCTCCCTAACAGCCCTGTGGGTGTCCCTCCCTAACAGCCCTGTGGGTGTCCCTAACAGCCCTGTGGGTGTCCCTAACAGCCCTGTGGGTGTCCCTCCCTAACAGCCCTGTGGGTGTCCCTAACAGCCCTGTGGGTGTCTCTCCCTAACAGCCCTGTGGGTGTCCCTAACAGCCCTGTGGGTGTCCCTAACAGCCCTGTGGGTGTCCCTCCCTAACAGCCCTGTGGGTGTCCCTAACAGCCCTGTGGGTGTCCCTAACAGCCCTGTGGGTGTCCCTAACAGCCCTGTGGGTGTCTCTCCCTAACAGCCCTGTGGGTGTCTCTCCCTAACAGCCCTGTGGGTGTCTCTCCCTAACAGCCCTGTGGGTGTCTCTCCCTAACAGCCCTGTGGGTGTCTCTCCCTAACAGCCCTGTGGGTGTCTCTCCCTAACAGCCCTGTGGGTGTCTCTCCCTAACAGCCCTGTGGGTGTCTCTCCCTAACAGCCCTGTGGGTCTCCCTCCCTAACAGCCCTGTGGGTCTCCCTAACAGCCCTGTGGGTGTCCCTAACAGCCCTGTGGGTGTCCCTCCCTAACAGCCCTGTGGGTGTCTCTCCCTAACAGCCCTGTGGGTGTCCCTAACAGCCCTGTGGGTGTCTCTCCCTAACAGCCCTGTGGGTGTCCCTCCCTAACAGCACAGTGGATGTACCGACACCATATTGACTGCAGCGGTTCAAGAAGACAGCTCACCACCACCTCCTCAAGGGCAATTAGGAATATACAACATACGTCAGCTTTGACTGCAATACCAACATCCGAACAATGAATTAAACAAACTCCCATCAGGAGGGGTCAGTGTACAGACTTACCATCCGCAATGGCCTGATTACTAGAATGGGATTCATCCTGTCCTCGTTTAATATTTTGGCTGCTGTTCCGAGCCACTAGCTTAGCTTCATCATCTGATTCCCGATTGAGACAGCGGACAAGCGCAGTGAATATCTCATCATTGATAAAATCACACTCTGCAAAACAATGAAGCATTAATTCTATCTGCTCAGCAAATATACACACATCTGGCAACGGGATATCCACAGTGCTGTTGGACTCCACACCCCGTGGTTACCTGCTCGGAAATATTGCAACATCATGAGAATCACTAACAATATTTCAGCACTTCCATTAGTGACTCACGGGGAACTCAAAACCCTTTGCTTCTTTCCAACAATCTTCCACAATCATACCCTCAGATTTTTCATCCAATTCACTCCCCCTCTCTCTCACTCATTCCCTATCTCATTTTCTCACCCAATCTCTCTCTGTCTCTCTCTCTGTCACTCTTTGTCTCTGTCACTCTTTGTCTCTGTCTCTCTCTCTCTGTCTCCCTCTCTCTTGCTCTCTCACTCCCTCTCTCTGTCTCTCTTTCTATCTCTCTCTCTGTCTCTCTCTCTGTGTGTCTCTCTCTCTGTGTCTCTCTCTCACTGTCTCTCTCTCAGTCTCTCTCTCACTGTCTCTCTCTCTGTCTCTCTCTCTCTCTGTCACTCTTTGTCTCTGTCTCTCCCTCTCTTTCTCCCTCTCTCTTGCTCTCTCACTCCCTCTCT